>NC_079495.1:5913015-6206964 GCF_030052815.1 Hevea brasiliensis | reverse complement strand
CCATTTGAGCTTTGTCTAAATTGGTTGGTTCTTAAAATTCATTCCCTTCAGTCGATATTTTTACTATGGCAAAATCTTTTTGACTATGTATGGACCATCCTAGCTTGGGTTAAATTTTCCTCTTAAATCAAAAGGGATAGGCCGAGCTTGTTTCAAAACCATGTCTCTCTCTTTGATCTTTCTTGGCTTCACCTTCTTATTAAAGGCCTTAGCTATCTTCCTCTGATAAGCCTGCATATGATACAAGGTTCACATTCTCTTTTCATCAACCAAAGCTAGTTCTTCATATCTCTTCTAAGCCCACTCATTTTTTAGGATCTTAGCTTCTAGCATCACTCTTAAGGATCTGATCTCTTGCTTAATAAATAGCATTGCTTTAGTCCCATACACTAAAAAGAACGGGGTTGCCCTCGTGGATGTCCGTGTAATACTACGATAACCTTAAAGAACATAAGGGAGTTTTTTAGGCCAATCCTTATATGTTTCGAACTTTTTTTCCCAACTAGAATCTTTCCATTCATATGGGAACCACACATTCCTACATATACTTCTTTCATTATTTACTCAGCCTATTTTTCTATCACACATAAGAGTTTGTAGAATTGTCCCCCGGCTAAAGTAAGTTGAGTGGTTAATCTATGAATTGTTGCTCTATCTCTTTTGTTGGCTTATTGCAAGTATTCTCACTTCCAGAGACCTCCTTATGTCTTCATATCATTTTTCTTCTCCCTCTAGGTCCACATGTGCTACTATTAATCCTTCATAGCATAAAATTTTACTTTTCATTAGGATAACTAGCTAAGTCAACTTTTGATCACTCTTTTCCTATGGGGACACTAGCGTGGCTTGGGAATCGACCATCTAATTTTAAGCTCAAGACACGTGCTTCTTGGTACTTTGTTAACAAGGCTATAAATTTATCTCTTTCTTCTTGGGTTAAATCTTTAGCTAACTCAACATCTTTAGGATTATTTGGTGTACCCAAATTAATAGAGATTGATTTTGATGCATTAATAGAAACTAATTCTAAATGATTATGAATGCCATGCATATACCCATTAGAATAAATATCAAACATGTAAGCAGAAGGACTGGTCATGTTATTGATCTTCGCCTTAAAATTAGCATCAAGTATATCAGAAATGGAAACATCAGTATCACTACTGTGAGCATTACAAAAGACAAACTCAAACTGAGGGATGTAGCTTTAGGTGCTTAGTTTTCCATGCAGTCCTTAGATCAATGGTCCTAATTTTCTGCTTTAGCACTTTCACATGTAGTAACTCCTAATTATATGTCCAGTCAATTGCCCCCCTCTTTCAAGAACTTAGGAGATTTTGGCTCTTTTTCCTCTTTAGTTGGCTCATAGCCCAAACCATACATTGTGATCTGCCCCTTCATCTCAAGAAAAGTCACTAGGCTATCTATACGTTTTTTGAGGCCCATGCTAGGAAAAAACTTCATCCCTTTCTTCACAGTAGCCACTTTTGGATCCATCAAGTTTTTATAGATCCTACCAACTTGAAAAGCAGACATTGGTAGATCTGAACTATCTACTTGTAATGCAACTACCTCCTCATCAGAATCGGTCCAGACATCCAAAGGACCCTCATCATAGCTAGAATTATGACAAATGTCAACAACTATTATAGGTTGAGGTTTATTGGGCTTTTGGATGGGTTAGATTAAGTCAATAATCCCATCATGGTTATTTGGGGTGGTGGAGATTATGTAAAGATCTGGTGGAGATGGAAAAATTGGTTAGGCATAGGGTTGGTGCAAGTGTTTGGTCAGTTTTCTGGGTTGGTTATCTTTTTGGCATCAATTAGGTTTTAGATATCATGCTTAAGTTGGAAGCATCAATCAGTGTCATGACCGTGGGTTTGGTGAAACTAGCAATATTGGTTGATATCATAGCTAGGTGGAAGTGGATTTGGTGTCAGTTTGAGTGTTAAGAGCTACAACAGGTCTTGAGATTTGAGACAATTGAAAACTTTGGATAAGGATTAGTTAAATTGGGAAAATCTCCTTAGGGTGCGAGACACAATTTGAACCTTAATAACTTTATTGCCACTTAATTGACCTACCTCAGGGCCTCTTCCAAAGGTAGACTATAATTTTCTCTTCCAACTCAAACATCTTGGCGTTCAAGGTTTCATCAAGCATGGCCATAGTTTCTTCCATCTTAAGTAGTACAGGTGAAATCCTTATTAGTCTCTTCCCTTCCCTAACCTAAGTGACCTAATCGGAAGTCTCTTTGGTGTGTTTCGAGGCTATGTTTGCTAAAAAAAAAAAAAAGGATTTAAGGGTTAAACTAAACATCCTATGTATATGAATGCAATGCATGAATGAACCTTTTTTTTTTTTACCTTTACCTTTACAAAACCAAAACCAAATCATACCAATAGAATCAAAACTGAACTAAAACCAGACCATATAAACTGAACTAAAATCGGACCAAATACTGAATCAAAATAAAAAAATATATATATATCTCCAGAACTAAATCTTTGCCCCCTTATACCTTCAACTCTCACGTGTAGGGTAAGAAAAAAAATTATATCCTAGGCTACGGTACACTGGACACACCAACAGGGGGTGGTCCAGGACGATCCTTCCCTCACAAAAAAAGGATTTATATCCTTAAAGTTTAACTATAATTAAGCATCCTCTTGCTTAACACGGGTTTTAAAATGGACTTGGGCCTATACACACATTGGGTTTATGCATAGGCCTAGGTTTTTCTCAACTACCACTAGAACTTATGATTTGAATAGTAAGGTTATAAATCCAGCACAATAAAAATCTACGGGGCACCTAGGGCTAAAATCTTTAGCTCATGGGCTTCATTGGGTAGGAAAAGGGTCACCCATGCGAGAGCTTGTCCATTAAGCACAACGGCCGAAGCTGTGGCTCTTTTATATACTTGAAGGTACAGGCATGGGGTGCTAGTATTCACCAATTCGTCATAGCTCGAGTGGAACTATGGTCTCCTTGGCTAGTACTAGCAGGGCTAAAAAGGGCAAGGGTGAACTGTGTGATAGTGTAGTGCAGTACAAAAAGTTTAACAGATGAATAATATTAGACTAATAGAAACATGTTGGAGTAACTATCCTTTTAGTCCCCAATGGAGTCACCAAACTGTAGAGCGATAGGGGGCCGTGAGGCAAAATATCATCCACTAGAATTATATAAAATGCACTGGGTAATGCTCAAGAAAAATGGTGAAGTCGCAATGGTCTCACTTAAGTACCACTTCTTTAGATAGCATTTCCTAGGCATGCACTTCATACAATCCTAATAGAATCAAACCGCTGGGAAGTATCGTCTTCCTATAATACTACCACGGTACTAAGGATTTATGCCACGAAGGCATAGACAGACAAGAGTTGCCACCCGGGTAATAACCGGGACATATTCAGTGTTTCTTCTGAAGGTCATGGATGGCAACTTACTCCTTGCAGAGTTTCCACAATCGTCATTACCATAGCCCAATGTCTAGGTTTGAGATAGTGGATACGTACGGGGAAAGTGTTAGACACCCCTTACGCCTGGTCTAACCTCGTTAATTTGAGTGCCAGTCCTCTACTAATATTTCTAGAAGTCTTATTATTATTTCTCTATTAAACTTTATCCTAAAAATGCAATTCTAATCCTACACACGCAAGTAATTCACAAAAGGGTTGTTGTTTGCAAACAATTTTCATGTACAAGTAATTCCTATCTATGGGATTGTTAATTATTTAAATGATATTTACTAGATGACTAAAATTAATTTATTATTGATAATTTAATTTACAAATAAATTCAATTTCAAATAACTTTAAGTTTCTATTTAACCTAATTAATTAATTTTTCATCAAGTTACCTGTCACGACCCAACCTATGGGCCGGACCGGCACTAGGACCTGGGCCAGCCTAAAGCCCCCGAGGCCCGTAGTAAGCCTAACTGTTCATTAACCCAACTCTAAGGCCCATTGGGCCCAAATTCAAGAAAAGCAGACGGACAGTCCGCCATAAAATGGACTTTCCAACGGGAGTTTTCGACTCACCCGACTGTAAACACAATAAACCATCCATTGGGGAGCTCAGCTCACCCTCCACATACTCATCAACATAATAATAAATGGGAGCTCAGCTCCCTCATCCAATCCATCAAAACAGACTTAAAATATTAAGTTTACAGGTCCAACATGAATATAATATTACAGACCAAATTCAAATAATTACTGCTAACACATGCGGAAATTCTAGGAGTAAATAAAATTACACAAATATCGATAAACAACCTGCGAAGTATAAAAGCAGGTTAACCCAGAATAAATATCCTCCTGTGGCCTTTTAAAATTTTTGAACAGGTGTGAGCGTTCGACTCAGTGAGTAAAATATCAATCTTAACTATAATCTCTATAACTATCTAAACTAATGCACCTGTAGAGTGAAATGCAACATAAACAACATTTTCACATCATAACATCAAAAGGTAATTTGGAGCACTCACGGACCTGTAGTATCAATCATAACATATGGGGTGATCCCTATCTGACTCTCTTAAATCCAACTTTGGTGCGGTGAATTACTCAAGCTCGGACTTCCACTTAATAACCAAATCGAGGTCCCGAATTACTCAAGCCGTGACTACCCCTCGAAGGATCGGGTCCCAGCGAATTACTCAAGCCGTGACTACCCCATCCTATCCATAGTCCACACCACATCACACGCACGCCAACGCACGCACTGCTCCATATTACCACAACACCATCTATGTTACATCACCAGTTATGAATGCAACATAAATCGTGCCTTAATTTTAACTACATAAATATATGCATATAAGTGATGCATGGGCATGATGAACATATAATAATATCTTAATTATAATTAAAATTAATATTTTACTCACAGACTTGACGACAAATTCTTGTGGCGGTGGGCGGAGGAAGAAGGCATCGGCTCACCGACAATCATATTACATTTATTTAATACAATCGACTCAATACAAATAAAGAAAAAGACCAATTACGTCCTAAGTCAAATGCAGAAAATCCAGTGAGTCTCCCTATACCTAGGACCTACCCAACCCGCAAAGGGTTCAAAACACACTTCTATACTCACAATCCATATATCAACAGTTCAATCATATCACACAGCCCCTCCCAGGCCCATCAAATCAGTCATCCATCACAATGTCAAAATTTCAATTTAGTCCTTATTATTGATCATTTTTGCAAAAACTGCCCAAACAAGCTCTAAAAATTATAAAACTTTGCCCCGCGGTCCTTAGCAATATTACTAAGCTATTGCAAAAAGAATCGTAATTTTCTAAGCTACCACGAATATTTTATGGATTTTTAATCCTATTTAAGCACTAGAAAATTACGTAAAAAGAAAGGTTCGGGTTTACCTTTGCCGATTCCGACTTCGGGAACGCGCTCGGGATGCCTGACAATGGTGGGGTAGCCAAAACCTCGATCCAATTCGGAGACTTTTCCAGTGGTAGTGCATGCGGAAATTCACGAATCCAGGACAAGCCGAATTTCCGCGAATTGAGGATACCTACACGAAGCCCAATAATAATATATAAAAAATCAGGGGTGTTACATTCTTCCCCCCTTACAGAAAATTCGTCCTCGAATTTTACACAAGGCAGAATAAAACACATGATTATGCATTGAACAAGTAAGGGTACTTGCTACGCATGTCCCGCTCTGACTCCCAGGTGCACTCTTCCACTGACTGACTCCTCCACAAAACCTTAACCATAGGGATCTGTTTGATCTCAGCTGTCTCACTTGGTAGTCCACTATGGCTACAGGCTGCTCCTCAAATGTCAAGTTCTCTTTTAGCTCTATCACATCCGGCTGCAGTACATGAGAAGGATCGGGAATGTATTTCCTGAGCATGGAGATGTGAAACACGGGATGAACGTGAGAGAGGTTGGGTGGTAGCTCCAACCGGTAGGCAACTGCTCCAACTCTATCCGTAACCTCAAAAGGTCCAATATACTGAGGTGCCAACTTGCCCTTTTTCCAAATCTCATGACTCCCTTCATTGGAGAAACCTTCAGGAATACATAGTCGCCCACTGCAAACTCCACATCCCTCCGTCTGCAGTGCATAACTCTTACGCCTCTTGAAAATTTGTTTTGATCGTTCCACGATTAAAGGAACTACCTCAAGTGTCTTGCACTAGGTCCGCATCATGCACCTTCGCTTCCCCATTTCTATCCAACACGGAGAGACCTACACTTTCTTCCATATAGTGCCTCATAGGGTGGCATCCCTATCTTTGGAGTGATAATCGTTGTAGGCAAACTCCACCAAAGCTATTGCTCATCCCATTGACCTCCAAAATCCAAAACACTCATGCGAAGCATGTCTTCTAGTGTTTGGATTGTCCTTCAATTTGTCCGATGCATGCGAGGGTGGAAAGCCGTACTGAAGTTCAACTGTGTGCCAAGTGCCTCCTGCAACTTTCTCCAAAACCGAGAAGTGAACTGGGGCCCTCTGTCAGATATTATGGAAGCCGGAACTCCATGCAATCTGACTGTTTCTCGAATGTAGAGCCGGGCATACTGTGCCACAGAATATGTAGTCTTCACAGGCAAGAAGTGAGCTGATTGATTAGGCGGTCTACAATTACCCATATCGAATCATATCCTCGCGTGGTACGAGGCAGCCCAGTCACAAAATCCATAGAAATCATTTCCCACTTCCATTCTGGGATAGGGAGCTCTTGCAACTTTCCTGACGGTCTCTGGTGTTCAAACTTCACCTTCTGACAAGTCAAGCACTTGGACACAAAGTCTGCTATGTCTCTCTTCATGCCATTCCACCAATAGCTATCTTTCACATCATGGTACATCTTGGTGAAACTTGGGTGGACATTGTACAGTGTATAGTGTGCCTCTCGCATGATTTCATCTCTGAGATTGTCTACATCTGGCACACATATCCTAGAACCTTGCACTAGGGTACCATCATTGGCAAATCCAAACTCACCACCTTCACCTTGCTGTACTCTTTCTATGATCTTCATTAATTGTTGGTCTCTGTGTTGGGAAACTCTAACTCTATCTCGCAAGTCTGGCCTCACTGAAAAATGAGCCAACAAGACCCCCTCATCTAAAAGATCTAGGATTAAACCTTGATCCATCAACTCATGTACTTCCTGAATCAACGGTCTCTTCTCTGCTGAAATGTGCGCCAAACTGCCAGAAGATTTTCTGCTTAAAGCATCTGCTACTACATTGGCCTTCCCAGGGTGGTACTGGATGGGGCAATCATAGTCTTCCAGAAGCTCCATCCATCTCCTCTGTCTCAAGTTTAAATCCCTCTGTTGGAAGATGTACTTCAAACTCTTATGGTCGGTGTATATCTCGCACACTTCACCATACAGGTAGTGTCTCTAGATTTTTAGTGCAAAGACTACAACCGCCATTTCCAAATCATGGGTGGGATAGTTCTGCTCATGCCTCTTCAGCTGCCTTGAAGCATAAGCCACTACTTTTCCATTCCGCATCAAAACACACCCTAGGCCAACTCTGGAGGCGTCACGATTACAGTGTATCCTTCACCGCTCATAGATAGTGTTAACACAGGGGCAGTGGTTAGACACTCCTTATCCTCATCATTATAACTGACTCTATCGAGCTCTCTTCCTGTCCTTTGCATCTTATCCACTTCCCTTTTCCTATTTTTGGTATTGTTGGTATCATTTCAACCTGCTGTACTTATTCCTTAATTTTAGTCATATCTCATCCTTACACCTTTTCCTTCAAAGATGTCTATCCCATCATCAACTTTAACTTTCTTTTTATTTCTTAGTCTTATCTTGAATACTAGTTTCATTACTTCAATAATTCTAATCCTATGATTTACTCCTACCAGCACATTCTTCACCTTATGTAACACTTATAATTACCCATAGAAAATTTTTTTTTCTTGTATCCCCTTTTTTCCAACTTAACTATCAGAACATTATCATTCCCTATCAGCCTTAGTAGGAAATTGCTTATCCTGGATGAATATGAGCCCATAAACTATAAGTTCCATCTGAACTAACACGGCTGTAGGAAATATGTGTCATGCCTTAATTCCAAACAAGATACTTCACGTGTTCATTCTCCTTAATATAATCATATATACTGCCCATAGCTTTCTAAACTTCAACCTCAAATTACCCATCAGCAACAATTTCATCTATTGAATCTCAACCATAAATAGTACTTCCTCCAGCTCATAGTTTAAAGCGATTTGCAAGCCTTAGTAGCTAACTCAATTTAACTCTGTCATTACTCTGTTCGTCCTTTCATACTTAATACTAGGTATGCACTTCTGTCATTCTCATATCAGAAATTATGTATGAATTTGTGCCTACTAAACTCTCAATAACTAGGTCTCATTGACTCAGTTTTTGTTCCTTATATAACCTTCTAGAACCAAAAGCACAAGCTAAACTTGAAAAGAAAGAAAATATCCTCTTATATTCAACTACACCCGATTGTCATATTATAACGTTTCACCTAAGTTTCTTGGTCTTTATCTCCAAATTTCATCATCTCCTAGCACAATTATGCTCTACCTATAAGTTATCATCTGCATAAACCCTTTCTAGTACCATTTTCCTTCTTGACATAATATTTTATAATTTATTAACTTTACTTATACTCGACCTATGATTCATATCTATCATCGTTTTTATTGTGCCCTTAACTTTTGTTGATTCCTGAAAGATTTCTCTCACTAATAAATTCTTCCAACACTAATTCCACCCTTATCTAGGGTCATTAATTTAATCCCTTAGACTGACTTTTATTCAACTTACTGCTTACTAACTTCTCTTTCTCTACCTATTTAGGTAGTCCGCAATACCATCGCACATCTTCTAACATTTACTCATTATTATTGTATTCCATACCTCCATCACTTTTCTCACTAATGTGATCCCATTTTGGGTTTTCCATCCTTGTCATTCTCCTTGCCAAGAATAACACTTAGCCTATCCTATATCTTAACTTTGTTCCTTTTATTATGCGCTCTTTAGGTTGTCCTTTCATTTATTTCCTTTGTCTTACCCAAAATAGAACTTGACTATTCTATCCCTGGTTCCATTCTTCTTCCTAACATAATAGCTGTACTTGCTAACTATATCTTTCAGAGTCTCTATCGCGTTATCATATGTCTGTGCTACTCAGATTTGGTCCTTTGACCACTCTAGCTAGTACTTCCACTAGCATTTAGATTATATTGCATCTGCAATCAATTGCCCAAACTTTCATTCTGCACTTTCTTTATCCATTGGCCTTCTGTGATTGATCTTCGCTAATTTATTACTCTTAACACTATTATAATTAGATTATACTATTGTTTTGAATAATTTGAAATTAGAAAGGAACTCAAAGAAATTACAGTCATACTTTTATTGTATGATCTCTATTCTTATCCTTTAACTTACATAATACCCTTACTACCTCGAGAACTGATTCTGCAGTAATTTTATTTATTATTATTTTTATTATTATTATTATTATTATTATTATTATTATTTTCCATGTTTACTCAATTCCAAAACTTAAGATTTCGGGCACCCAAACCCGTCATCCAATTCAAAGGATTTACATCCATCGTGATCTGATTATATATGATTCCTATGATGGAACTTGTATCCTCTCCAGGATACCCGAGCCAACTACTCTCTACCACACTCTACAGTCCCATCTGGGACACTATTCCATAAGTCATCATTATCAGTAATAACCTTCGATCCATTCTGAAAAGATAGGACTATATCCTAACTTGCTGCAACAAAGGTACTACATCTACCACCTTGCCAGAACCATGTCAAGTTAATGACTCTTTTATCATATCATAGCTCTATAAATCATCAATTCATAGTTTTGACCTTCTCTAGGTAGTAGAGTTGTACTTTATTCCATACTGATACACACAAGGTATACTATTCTCACTCTATAAGTGTCACCTTTACTTTGCAACTAGTCCGAAACCTGCAGTCCGATGGCAACTCTTGATGAAACTCTAGCTCATCTTTGGGTAATCGAGTCACGACTCTAGTTATCACCCAACCGTGACCTTTCAATATTCTAACTCTAAACTCTTAGCCGAGTTCCCAACTCCTCTGCAAATATAGAACTCGTTACGCATAAGCTGTACCAAAGCGAAGCCATCTCAAACACCCTCATTATGGAGCACCACGGGGATGCACGCAGACTCTACACAATAATCTCATGTCGGTCTTTGTCTGCGACTTACAGAGCGGACATCGAGAATATTGTATAGTTACTACGATACGTCTGACGGACTAGGTCTCCTAATTTCTTATCTCTCTGAATCTTCTATTATCACAAACTTATTACATTGGGTCATCTCGATGATTGCGGTAGTGGTATCCTCATCCTTATCTAGGGAAACTGTACTTTTAAGACTCTCTTTTATGTACTCGTGTCTTACACGAAATGGGCACACCATTTAAACCCATACTGACAAAAATATAATATTTCTTGGAGTACGTATCCTCATGATAGATCTCACATGTCTACAAACTCTATTTCACATTTCTGTGTACTCCACGAAAATCAAGACACTAACTGAGGTAATCTTATATTTCCCGAGGTATAACGTAGAATCTAGAAACAAAGAATTACAGAAAAAGACGAAACAGAATCCTATACTCCGCATGTGACTCCTAGTAGACTCTTCCCAACACTTAGATAATTTTTCCCTATGAATCTGGAGCCTAAGCTCTGATACCACATTTGTCACGACCCAACCTATGGGCCGGACCGGCACTAGGACCTGGGCCAGCCTAAAGCCCCCGAGGCCCGTAGTAAGCCTAACTGTTCATTAACCCAACTCTAAGGCCCATTGGGCCCAAATTCAAGAAAACAAATGGGCCAGTCAGGCCATAAAATGGACTTTCCAACGGGGAGTTTTCGACTCACCCGACCTGTAAACACAATAAACCATCCATTGGGGAGCTCAGCTCACCCTCCACATACTCATCAACATAATAATAAATGGGAGCTCAGCTCCCTCATCCAATCCATCAAAACAGACTTAAAATATTAAGTTTACAGGTCCAACATGAATATAATATTACAGACCAAATTCAAATAATTACTGCTAACACATGCGGAAATTCTAGGAGTAAATAAAATTACACAAATATCGATAAACAACCTGCGAAGTATAAAAGCAGGTTAACCCAGAATAAATATCCTCCTGTGGCCTGTAAAAATTTTTGAACAGGAGTGAGCGTTCGACTCAGAGAGTAAAATATCAATCTTAACTATAATCTCTATAACTATCTGAACTAATGCACCATGTAGAGTGAAATGCAACATAAACAACATTTTCACATCATAACATCAAAAAGGTAATTTGGAGCACTCACGGACCACTGTAGTATCAATCATAACATATGGGAGTGATCCCTATCTGACTCTCTTAAATCCAACTTTGGTGCCGTAATTACTCAAGCTCGGACTTCCACTTAATAACCAAATCGAGGTCCCAGCGAATTACTCAAGCCGTGACTACCCCTCGAAGGCAGGTCCCGGCCAATTACTCAAGCCGTGACTACCCGTCCTATCCATAGTCCACACCACATCACACGCACGCCAACGCACGCGCTGCTGCTCCAAATTACCACAACAACATCCATGGTACATCAACGATTATGAATGCAACATACATCGTGCCTAGAGTTTAACTACATAAATATATGCATATAAGTGATGCATGGGCATGCTTATCATAGAATAATATGGAAATTATAATTAAAATTAATATTTTACTCACTGACTTGACGACAAATCACTGTGGCGGTGGGCGGAGGAAGAAGGCTGTCGGCTCACCGACAATCATATTACATTTATTTAATACAATCGACTCAATACAAATAAAGAAAAAGACCAATTCGTCCTAAGTAAATGCAGAAAATCCGTGAGTCTCCCTATACCTAGGACCTACCCAACCTGCAAAAGGGTTCAAAACACACTTCTATACTCACAATCCATATATCAACAGTTCAATCATATCACACAGCCCCTCCTGGGCCCATCAAATCAGTCATCCATCACAATACGCAAAATTTCAATTTAGTCCTTATTATTGATCATTTTTGCAAAAACTGCCCAAACAAGCTCTAAAAATTATAAAACTTTGCCTCATGTCCTTAGCAATATTACTAAGCTATTGCAAAAAGAATCGTAATTTTCTAAGCTACCACGAATATTTTATGGATTTTTAATCCTATTTAAGCACTAGAAAATTACGTAAAAAGAAAGGTTCGGGTTTACCTTTACCGATTCCGACTTCGGGAACGCGCTCGGGATGCCTGACAATGGTGGGGTAGCCAAAACCTCGATCCAATTCGGAGACTTTTCCGGTAGATGCATTCGCCGGAAATTCACAGATCCGAACAACTGTCGAATTTCCGCGAATTGAGGATACCTACACGAAGCCCAATAATAATATATAAAAAATCAGGGGTGTTACATTACCCTAAAGATAATTAAACTAAATTAATTATGTACATGTGTAATTTATTTTAATATCACATGAGGCCCAAACAATCAAAACCTAATAAAGATTTCTAAAATGCAAATTTATTTTACAATTACTAAGTATTAAATTATATTTATTTTACATGCCAAGGTTAGTTTAGTTACAAACAAAATTAATTTTAATTTACCAAGTATTTATTTAAATTAATTATATAAAAAAGTCAGTTAAATTAAAAAACAAAGTTAATTTTAATTTACCAAATAAAAATCTTATTATTACTACATTTTCATGCCAATAATTATTTTAAGAATTTACGGCTACTTACTTATTGATAATTACAGTTGTCATTGGGGCAAGCTACCCTTAAAAAAGGGCTTTCTCTTCTAGTATGGCAATGATATCTCTGGCTTACTCCCGTTTAGCTCCATGTAAGCTCAACGCAAATGCCCTCTTTGATGCTTACCTTAGGGCTACTTACCAATTTTGTTTGTAATAAAAAAAAAAAAAACTAAACAAAATAAGAAAATACAAATAACAATTCACATTTAATTCTAACTCTAGTCTCCTAAAGGACTTAAAATTCCTAATCAGTTACAACTACCTAATGGTCTAAGTCTTCCAACATGATCCAAACACTTTATAACACCTCTTAAATTAAAAGAACACAGAAAAATAGATCAAATATAAATTAAAACCCAAGAACAAACAAGAACTTGCATAAACATACAATTTTCAGATTTTGGCAGATTGAGAGTAGTAAGAAATCCGATTTTTGAAAAATAGTTAGACATGCCTAAAAATCATAAAAAAAATTACAGAAGACAGCTAACACGTCATACAAGATAGTAAAATTTATAAATTAAACAAATCCCTAGCCAAATGGCTTACACAAATTGTAACTTTTTCCAGTGATAGAATCACACTACTTTTTTGTAAAATTCATAACTCATCACCCATAATAGTTATGAATGCGAAACCAATTGGAAAATATTCATAAGATTCTGAAATTAATTTTAGACACTAGATTCACACAAAATTATTAAGAAACAAGAGAGATATGGACTTCACAAATTGGGTATACTGTAAATCAGATTTTACAGGAATTGTAACTTTAAATAGCCATAACTTACAAATACACAAGCTTTTTTAGTGATTCTTGAGCCTAAAACTAATAGAATTTCATGAAGAATATGAATATAATTTTACTAAAATTTTTACAGATTCAAAAGATAACAAAAAATAATAAAAATGTGAAAGGCAGAAAACTAAATATGTGCAGAGTTGTGTATCCTCTCAAATTAAGCATGATTACATGATCCACATGAATATGCAAGATAAATTAAAAGATAAAGAACACAGAATTAAATATTACATGGCATAGATCCTGAAAAGAAAACAATAAAAACCAACCTTCAAGAAATCTTACATGAAAATTTTCTCGAAGAAAGGAAAAAAAATAAGAAATGGCTAAAAGAGTTTCTGAATATATCTAAATTTTCTATAGCTCTTAGGTATCTCTAAATAGCCCTGAATATTTCTGAATCTTTTTTTCCTTTTATTTTTTCTTTTTTTTTTCTCTTTTTCTTTCTTTTTTCTCATCTTTTTTCTTTTCTAGTAGGGTATTTATAGGGTTTTGAGAGAGATGTGTGATAAGGTTTGGAGTCCTAAGGTGATAAGTTTTAGATAACTTAAACAACTGGAGTTGCAGAATCTGGGTGAGACTGGGATATGGAAGAGGTGTTCCAACCAATAGGAAGAGAGAGAAAGGGGGCGACACCAATATAGAGTGAGAAAGAAAGTGGGGCCAAGAGGGAGAGAGAGTTTGTATGGGAGAGGGATAGAGAAAAAAATGTTTTTTTTTTATTTTAATTTTTAGAAAACAAATTAAATGGGTCCTATTTAAAATTCCATTAGACTTTCTTAGGCTCATGGGGCTCAATTAAATTTAATTAGGTCCATTTAAAAATTACCCATATTAAATTTAAACAAAACAAAATTTTATTTAAGTTTAATTAAATTAATTTCTTAAAAAAACATATTAATTTTTTTTTTCAAGATCATGCCACAGAATTAATAATTCAGCTCCATACCTTCAATTACATCTTACAGTCATATAATTTTTCATTATTGAGTTTTCTACAGTCTCAATACACATACTCATCATAAAATAAGAGTCTACATAGATATTTTAGAT
The DNA here is from genome assembly GCF_030052815.1 of Hevea brasiliensis. NCBI lineage: Eukaryota > Viridiplantae > Streptophyta > Magnoliopsida > Malpighiales > Euphorbiaceae > Hevea > Hevea brasiliensis. Next base: position 6,192,243 of record NC_079495.1, on the reverse strand, counting down.
GCTCATCTTTTAGATATATACAAGCACATTGCCGGCGCCTTGCAACGGGTTGGAACAATATATATATATACTAAAACCTATGTAAATAAATTTTTAATTTTATATTAAAGGCTCTTTATAATAAATCAATTTTGAATGTTTACAATTTGATATATTTTTTTTCATTAAATTATTACTATTATACTCCATTATTTTTTTTAATAATTATGTTCAACTTATCATGTGACATTTTTAATCCAAATATTTGAGATTTTTTTGCATATAAAATAAAAAAATATATATTTAAGTAAACATTTCAATTTCATTGATATTGGAAATCTCAAAGATATTACATTTACAAATCAATTTACTAATTAAAGGAAATAAGATACATTATTAAATTATATTAGTTATATAATAAAATATTTCATATTAAAGAATAGTGAAGAGAGTAAATTAGTCATTAAATATAAAAAAGTAGAGATATAATTAAAAAACCTAGAATAAAGTAGCATTTTTATTGTTTTTAAGAATAGTGAAAGTGATTTCTCTTTTTATATATTTGAATAATAATAATAATTTAATTGAGTTTTTAATGTGTTAATTAAATATATATTTTTAAATATATTTTTTTACACTTACCAAAATAATGGGATTATGTTGTTGTCAAGTCTATGGAAATAGTGTAACAAAATTAACAAATTGCATGTTTTGTTAAAATTATTTATTACGCAAGATTTATAAAAATATGTATTAATATATAAAATTTTAATTAATATATAAAAATATGTATTAATATATAAAAATTTTAATTAAATATTATCCTTATAAATTTTAATGTACAAGGAGAAAAATTATTAACTTAGACCCTTCAAAGTTAACATTTAATTTCGCATAAATATTAATGAGATAAAAAATTAACATATTTTCTTTTAATTATTCAAACAACATTAATAAAAGTTAAAAGTTATAAAAATAATAATCATCTCTTGTTTACCTCGTACTAAATACGATATTAGAGTTAATTATATTTTGTAATTTAGTTAATGGACTTTTAATCAATATCGCTTCTACTTTTATGAACTTTTTCTTTTTTATCACTAAATATAAAATTAATTAAAAATAATAAATATAAACTCTTTTAATGATATAAATATAATTAGAACACACATATTTTATATGAAAAAAATTATTAAACACTTATTTCATTAGCATTTCATTGAATTTTAATTATTATTTTTAAAATGTTAAATTCTTTTTAAAAAATTTAAATAAATTTCATCCTTCTTATTTATTGCAAAATAATAACTAAAATTTAATTATATTTAAATAAAAACGTAATTTCATCATTCAAATTTTAAATTTAGGGAAAGTGATGGTAATTTTTTTTTTCATTAGTTTCAAAATGTTCAAAATGATATAGTAGAAAGCATAAATAAATATTTTAGAATTGGAAAAACTAAAACAAACATATATTAATATGATGACTATAAATGTAAGTTAAAATATAAATCAATTAATGGAGCGCGTGTCATTAATTTTTCTTTGAAAGACATGCAAAATGTGCAAAGACAGAGCATGTCATATCAGTTGATAAATTGATATTTCACGACATTATGCCTTTGCTCATTTTTTTTATCATCAAGTTAAGTGATAAATGGATATGTACCGATAAATTTTATTTGTCATTCAAATGCATTGATTTTAATACTATTTCAATTCAAGTGAGAATAATATTTATTTATTTAAATAAATAAAAATACTAATTATTATATAAAATTATTAAGATATTTTAAAAAATATTATTGCCTTTAGTATTTTAAAGATTAGCCATTTTTTTATCTTTATATCATTAGGAAAAGTTTGAAAATTTTTAAAAATTATAATATTTTATGTTATTAATAAATTCAAAAGCTAACATCTTATAAAATCTTTAGAATTTTAAAAACAAAAATGGAAATTTAGTTTCATAGTAAAAGAATAATGGGTTGGATAGCTGCTAATTTTAAAATAGTAAATATATAATATAAAATAAGAAGAATTTTTAAATTTTTATAATTTGTATATGAATACTAATCAATCAAAAAGAAAATATTTTATTTATAAATTACTCTTAAGATTTCAATCACAATGTGATAAATTGACTTATAAATTGTTAATTAAAGTAATTCTTAAAATTATTATTTTTATAATAATTTATATTTAGATATAATTTTTTAATATAAAAAATTGAAACATATTAATTGATTTCCAAAAATTAATTTAACAGTTGATGCAAAATAATCTTTTAATTGTTCTTAAAACAATAAAAAAATTAGATATTTTGATATATTAATATAATATAATTCATCTCATCGTTATTATATACTTTTACTTTTCTTAAGAATAGTGAAAGTATCACTCCCTTTAGTTATATATTTCAAATGATTTCTTCAATTGAATATATTTTAATAAGTCATATGTTTCTTTGAAGTAAAAAAATATAATAAATATTAGCAATTTTGAATTTATTATGAAAATTTAAAATTTTTAAAAGTTTTTTATATATAATACATTTTATATCGATCTTAAAAGTAAAATTTAAATACGTTCATCTGTCTATTTGATTTAAACTCTATCTTTTAATATGCAATGCATAACATGTAATGTTTGAATATTAATCTCATTATTTGATTGATTCTATAAATTTAACGTGATCATATGAAAATAGGTCAATATATTTTAGCAGTGTTCAATAATCAATGGGTCTTATAAAATAATTTAGATTGAATATATTAATTCACTATAAATTGAATATACAATAACTAAGAAGCTTAGATTACATTATAATCTATAAATAAAATAAGATTTTTTTATTAAATTAATAAAATAACAACATATATATTTATATTTATATTTATTGAAAACTACAATAGAAATTGATAAATTTAAATAACAATAATAATAATAATAATTTTATGTATTAATATTATTATGATTTATGAAGGATGAATGGAGGAGGGATAGGCGCATTTGGGGGTGATAAGGGAACGGAAATATTATTATTTATTTTATTAGTGATGTTGGTCCTTAGTGTGGGGCTTTGGATCCAAAATTAAAGTGCAGCTGGGCTTTGAATAGAAGAATCTGTAGAGCACAACATACCAAATTTAAGCAAAGCGAAGAGTCAGGGATAAAAGAGTCTTGCCGTTCTTAGGCTGTCTTTTGGTAGAGTATAATAACCCGATCAGAAATAGGGTTTCAATCAGAAGTTTTCTCTGTTCCTGGTCGCTGAGAGCCGCTTCGCCCTCTCTCTCTTCTCACTCACTCTCTCTTCTCACTCACTCTCTCTACTCCTTCAGCTCTTGGAATTACAGGTTTTCTAGCATATGTCTTGCTACGATTATCTTTTGTCTACTCTGGAATCTTTCCCTCGTTTGCTTACCATTATGTATTTTGTTTTCAGGTAAGCAATGGCGGCAACCTTGGCAGCGACGCCAGTGACGGGAGAACCTACTCAGCCTTACAACGAGGTTAAACTCTTCAACCGATGGACCTTTGAGGAAGTTCAGGTTATAAGTTGCTTCTCCTGTTCACTCTCAATCATTTTAATTATTTTTTTTTATTATAATAAGTGTATTTTGCTTCTGATTGATGTTTGGATTAGAACGTGGTTAAATCTTATTTGCAATTGTATGTATATGTTGATCTGTGTTATTATGATGTTTTTCTGTTTATCATTTGATCTGCTCTTCTGGGTTTTGAGTAATCTCTGGTGGTTTAATATGTGTTGTCCAGTTCCATATTTTATTCACTGTTTTGTATAGAGTTTTGTATAGCTTATTGAATGTAATCTTTTTTAAAATGAAATATCACAGATATTAGAGATTGTGTGGTGTTTCTGAGTTTGTTGCTTTTTGTTTGGATTCATTCTGTTTTGCTTTGTGCCTGCCAATTGTGAAAGTCGGGTAGTTTTCCAAGTCCCAACTTTAATTTGGGTTTTTTACTGTGAAAATTTGCCTATAAATTTTTGTTTGGGACGTTCTTAATAAAGATAGCGGTCAAAGGATGAATAACGCAATTCTAGATAATTTGTTTGCTTTATGTGCCTTCTTGCATGTCTCAATTGAGGGAAGAAGTTAAAGAATTGTGATAATTTTGTGGTTAGGAAGTATATAGCTGTGGCACTGAGATATTGTTTTTAGGTTGCTTTTGCTTGTCTTGTTGAGGGCCCAACTTGTTAGGCTTAATTGTAATTGTATATAATGTGAGAAGCCACATGCAGACATAGTAAGGCACGCCTCATCTAAGTTGTGTCTTGTGCTTTACTGAAATTGTGATAGGTATTAACATTTGCTTTATTGTGCCTATCCAGAGCTCCACCCCCTTTTTGAAATATCACAGCCTATTGTTGTTTTAGGCTCCGTTTGTTTTACAGAAAATATTTCCCTAAAAACATTTTTTTCGTATTTTCTGGTATTTGGTAACACTCAGGGAAATTGGTCAATGAAAAGTGTTTTTCATTTTTCTGTTCAAAGGAAAATTGAGTCATTTTTAAGGAAAATGACTTTCATTTTTCAAAAGAGAATGTTATTTTCTATTTTCTAAATTTTGAAAATCTTATTAAAATGTGAACACACTTGTACATATACGAGATAAATAAGTATTATTAATTTAATATTACAACCAGAAAATATTTTTATGGAAAATATTTTTTTGAAAAATATTTTTCATATTTTACATATAAAAGTCATTTTTCCGCGAAACAAACGGAACCTTAATATGTTATCTTTTATTTTTTGGGCTTGTATAATTTGATGAACTTTGGCTTAAACTGATGGTTGCTACCTCATGGGAATGCACCTGCTAGTGCTAGTTCCATGGCTTTGCAAACTGGTCAGCCAGTCAAATATACCTTCTCAATTAGATCATATAAAATGCCCTCTGGATCTTGAATCTTTAATATGACTATGGTTTTTATATCTGTGTGTTGGGGCCATATTGCTGTGATCTTTAAAATTAATATGTTAAGATCTATCTTCTCAATTAGGGTTCATTGTTGAATTTTTTGTGCATCAGGTTAATGATATTTCCTTGAGTGATTACATTGGAGTCCAACCAGCCAAGCATGCAACCTATGTTCCACACACTGCTGGGAGGTACTCAGTCAAGCGTTTCAGGAAGGCCCAGTGCCCAATTGTAGAGAGGCTTACAAACTCATTGATGATGCATGGCAGAAACAATGGGAAAAAATTGATGGCAGTTAGGATTGTGAAGCATGCTATGGAAATCATTCATCTCCTAACTGATCAAAACCCAATCCAAGTTATCGTGGATGCCGTGATTAACAGGTGCATTATTTGGTTTTATGCTGGAGTACAATTGGATGTTGGGTGTACTCTGGATATTTAAAGTTCATTGCATGATGTCCCTGTTTTTGTAGGCATTTGGATTTTATGTTTCCTACCTTTATCTATTTGACTTAATTTTTTCTTTTTTTCGGTCAATGTTGTATTACTAAAGTGGGCCCCGGGAAGATGCCACTCGAATTGGTTCTGCTGGTGTTGTCAGGCGTCAGGCTGTGGATATCTCTCCTCTGAGGCGTGTTAACCAGGCCATCTACCTCCTTACCACTGGTGCTCGTGAAGCTGCTTTCAGAAACATCAAGACTATTGCAGAATGTTTGGCAGACGAGCTCATCAATGCTGCAAAGGGCTCTTCCAACAGGTTGAATTTCATTCTTATTTTTCATATTCTCTCTTTCTGAACAGTTGATATCTGTTCTGCTTACTTCTGGTCATGACCCACCCTGCGTTTTCAGTTATGCTATCAAGAAGAAGGATGAGATTGAAAGAGTTGCTAAGGCCAACCGATGAGATATCAATGCAGGATGGGGATGGCGGTGGAAAAAGTTTTTTGCATGTCTCAGGATTTTTTTAGTTCTCTTGTAAAATTTTGAGCATAGTAATGATGTTCGCCTGGTGTTTATATGTGCTAACGATTTTTGCGTTTTCTTTTTATAAATATCATGAATTTTATTTGTGTGTGTGTTTTTAATTTATAATGGCATGTGTGTATCATAGCACAGATAAATGCTCGTCTTTGGTGCTTTGGGCCTCGAGATGATTTACTGGATTTTGTCAACTCGCTTCTATTTTGTTTTTTGGAATCTGTTCATCATTTCTATTTGTGCGGAAAAAATGTTATTGCAAAATGTTTATTAATGACTTCTAAATTCTAATTTAAGTATTTTAGTTATAAAAATTTAAAAAAGCCAAAATGCTTTTTCAAAATTTTTAATCAAATTTAATGAGTTTTTCTTTTGGGTATAAATCTAGTTTTTATTATTCACGTATTGTTTATATAAAATTTCGAAAGTGGAGTTCTTATGACACAGGAAGAGGTTTGTCTGAGAAAGCCTTCGACGCTGGTGTTTTGTACAGGTAAGCCTTCGTGTCTTGGGGTGGTTGTCGAAGTGTAACCTATTTTGGGGCCTCATTAGACAACAGAGAAAATGCCGATCGTGTAATGTTCTTATTGTTAAATTAAGTTAAAGCTTCAGCATATCGTGGACTTTCTAATTATCATAAGCCTTTTAAAGTCCTCTCCATTGACGCATGCAACAGCTTCTAAGCTCCTACATCGAGATTGGAAGGTGAGTTTCAGATTAGCTAGGTGGGTGTTTGACATTGGGATATAGCGTTGCTTTTGTAGTCACCCAGATTCGAGTGAGAAACCAATCTAGTGAGCTTCCATTTTTTCAACAAACTAAGAGCATAAAACAATTAAATAACAGTTTTCTTTGCTAATATGAAATGAAGAAACAGGAAGTAGGTTGTTTTTTTATCAAGGACGCAATGATAACTAATACATATAATTTGTAGAATGAGCATTATAGCATTTTCTAAGTAAATTATGCCAACCGTCTGTCAATTGAGGTAATTATTTTATTTCAGTTACATAATTTAAAGTTATCAAAATAAAATCTTTCAACTCTAATTATATTTTAGAAAAAGCTTTTGTATATCTACATTTGCAAGTTTCTAACTAAAGAAATAAATTAAAATTGAAAAATTAAAAACTCACGAAAGCACAAATGAAATAAGAAAAGCATGATGAAAAATTGTGGGATGTTGCTCAATGCTAATATTTTCACAAATGACACCACTGATGTTGTTGTGAATCCCTTTGACAGATCTGATAATGATGTACGCCTGTAATGCATATAAATGGTGAGGTTGATGGTCAATTCTAGCCACTCTAACTGTTAATTTAGAGGTTTGTTTGAACGAATAAGAAAGCAATAACAATAGATTGCATTAATCAATTTGGCATAGTAAGCATGCCTGACTTATGGAGTTGTTCTAATACTTATAAACAAGTGCTTGGAGAGCATAACCATTACCAATTGCATGTCCATTACTGGTTAGTTGCGATAAGGCATATTTAGCCAACGATCGGTTGGTCATCGCTCAGGTTATCGATAAAATATCTAAGCAATCTATTGCTCGGGTCTCACTACCTTAAACTTTATTATTTTCTTTTGAAGTGCATTTTTAGTTTTCCGAAATTTATATATGTAATTATGTGAAGCAATATAAAAGTAGGGTAATTCATCATTCGGAATCACTTAACTTTATGAATTATTTCATAAAAATCACTCAACTTTTTTTTTTTTTTAAATTCATTCAATTTTAATTTGAGTATAATTAAAATCACGATAATTGGCTATTGCATATTTCTAGATTAATATGTATTATTTTTTCACTCACAGTCATTCAATTTTAGATATTTTTTCAATATTGTCACTGAATTTTAATTTTTTTCTTAAAACTCAAAATTTCCTTAATTTCAACTTAAATAAACCTAAAGTCTTATATTATCTATAATAGAAGATTTACAAGTTACCATAAATAAAAAATTCTCTCCCTTAATTTCATATTTTTAATAAATTTCAAATTGCATGTTTTGTTAAAATTATTTATTCCGCAAGCCTTAAACTGAATTTGTAACTGAAAAAATAAATCCTCTTGAATTAATAAATAAAATTTTTTAAAAAAATTGGTTAAATTTGTTTGGACTTATAGTGTATTTGATAGAAGGTTAAAAAATAAAAAATTTAATATTGTCCTTATAAGTTTTAATCAGTAAGGAGGGTAATTATTAACTTAAAACCCTTCAAAGTTAAAATTTAACTTCGTATAAATATTAATGAGATAAAAAATTAATATATTTTCTTTTAAGTATTCAAACAACATTAGTAAAAGTTAAAAGTTACAACAGTAATAATCACCTCTTGTTAACCTTGTACTAAATACGATATTAGAGTTAATTACATTTTGTAATTCAGTTAATGAACAATTAATCAATATTCCTTCTACTTTTAGGAACTTCTTCTTTTTTTATTATTAAATATAAAATTAATTAAAAATAATAAATATAAACTCTTTCAATGATATAAATATAATTAGAACACACATATTTTATATGAAAAAAAATTATTAAACACTTATTTCATTAGCATTTCATTGAATTTTAATTATTATTTTTAAAATGTTAAATTCTTTTTAAAAAATTTAATTTTTTTATCAATTCACTCGTGATTTATTTTGTATTGTATTTATCATATAATTAGTCATATATTATAACATAAATAATATAATTATTTTCATGCTATTAAATAAATTTCATCCTTCTTATTTATTGCAAAATAATAACTAAAATTTAATTATATTTAAATAAAAACGTAATTTCATCATTCAAATTTTAAAATTAGGGAAAGTGATGGTAATTTTTTTTTTCATTAGTTTTAAAATGTTCAAAATAATATAGTAGAAAGCATAAATAAATATTTGAGAATTGGAAAAACTAAAACAAACATATATTAATATGATGACGATAAATGTAAGCTAAAATATAATATGTTCCATACATTAAAATATATTTAAATTAAATATAAATCAATTAATGGAGCGTGTGTCATTAATTTTTCTTTGGAAGACATGCAAAACGTTCAAAAACAGAGCATGTCATATCAGTTGATAAACTGATATTACACGACATTATGCTTTTGCTCATTTTTTGTACCATCAAGTCAAGTTATAAATAGATATGTACCGATAAATTTTATTTGTCATTCAAATGCATTGATTTTAATACCATTTCAATTCAAGTGAGAATAATATTTATTTATTTAAATAAATAAAAATACTAATTATTATATAACATTATTAAGATATTTTAAAATATATTATTGCCTTTAGCATTTTAAAGATAAGCCATTTTTTTATCTTTATATCAATTAGGAAAAGTTTGAAATTTATAAAAATTATAATATTTTATGTTATTAATAAATTCAAAAGCTAGGCTATTGCAAAAAGAATTCTAAAAATTCTAAAAATTCAAGCTCTAAAAATTCTAAAAATTTGCCCCGCGGTCCCTAGCAATATTACTAGGCTATTGCAAAAAGAATCATAATTTTCTGAGCTACCACGAATATTTTACGGATTTTTAATCCTATTTAAACACTAGAAAATTATGAAAAAGCAAGGTTCGGGTTTACCTTTGCCGATTCCGACTTCGGGAACGTGCTCGGGATGTCTGACAATGGTGGGGTAGCCAAAACCTCGATCCAATTCGGAGACTTTTCCGGTAACGGGTCTGTCTGGCCGGAAATTCACAGACCCGGACAACTGTCGAATTTCCACGAATTGAGAATACCTACACAAAGCCCATAACACGGGGGTTAGTACATAAATTTTTCAGAATTTTCTAAGCTCATTAAATGCTCAGAAAAACACTGCGAAGTTCCGTGGGACCCACCGAAAAATGTTGTCGGAAAATTTTGAAATTTATGTCGCCGCGAAGCTCTCGACGAGTGGAGCGCTCTGGTACTCTCGGTTTTCTCGTGGGGTTTACAGTTTGTGAGAAATCTAGCCCAAAAGTCAAAATGGGCTAAAATTTCTCGAACAAAAATTGGACAAACCGCTCGATGGATTTCGGTGTTCTTAGTGTTTATGGAAAGCTCTCGATGAATAGATGAGTTTAGACACAAGACCCGATCCGATTGGTGGTCGGATCGGCCGGATTTTGGTCGGGAAGATGAATGGTCGCGCGCGCAAGGGAGGGCGTTCGCGCGAGTTTTCCGGCCGTTTGGGGCGGCGGCCGGCCGTGGGGAATGGGTGGGGCGGCGCGCCGGTGAGCTGGGGTGGCGGGGGAGGTGGCTGGCCGGCGGGCTGGGGCGAGAGGAGAGAGAAAACGGGAGAAAGAGAGAAGGAGGAGGAGACGCGCGCGGGAGAAAAAGAAGAAGAAGAGGGAGCCGGTCCGATTCGACCGGTCCGATCCAGTCCGGTTCGATTGAAAATACAAAATTTTGAATTTTTACTCTGCCTCGGGACCGAAAACGAGGTCCAAAAATTCTGAAAAAATTTCAGAAAACTCAGAAAAATTCGTAGACTCCAAATATATTTTTAATTTTGCCACGTGGTCTTTAAATTAATTTTTAAAAATCATCAAAGTTTATATTTTCGGAAAATCAAACCCGATTTCGAAAATCAGAAAAATTTTAAATAATTTCTTAAAATTTAAATAAAATTAAAATATCAATAGTACTCATAAAATAATAAAATTTAAAATTTTTGAGGTGTTACAATTATATAACATAAATAATATAATTATTTTCATGCTATTAAATAAATTTCATCCTTCTTATTTATTGCAAAATAATAACTAAATTTTAATTATATTTAAATAACAACATAATTTCATCATTCAAATTTTAAAATTAGGGAAAGTGATGGTAATTTTTTTTTTTTCATTAGTTTTAAAATGTTCAAAATGATATTGTAGAAAGCATAAATAAATATTTGAGAATTGGAAAAACTAAAACAAACATATATTAATATGATGACTATAAATGTAAGCTAAAATATAATATGTTCCATACATTAAAATATATTTAAATTAAATATAAATCAATTAATGGAGCGCGTGTCATTAATTTTTTTTTGGAAGACAAGCAAAATGTGCTAAGACAGAGCATGTCACATCAGTTGATAAACTGATATTTCATGACATTATGCTTTTGCTCATATTTTTTATCATCAAGTAAAGTGATAAATAGATACGTACCGACAGATTTTATTTGTCATTCAAATGTATTGATTTTAATACTATTTCAATTAAAGTGAGAAAAATATTTATTTATTTAAATAAATAAAAATACTAATTATTATATAACATTATTAAGATATTTTAAAATATATTATTGCCTTTAGTATTTTAAAGATTAGCCATTTTTTTATCTTTATATCAATTAGGAAAAGTTTGAAATTTTTAAAAATTATAATATTTTATGTTATTGATAAATTCAAAAGCTAACATCTTATAAAATTTTTAGAATTTTAAAAACAAAAATGGAAATTTAGTTTCATAATAAAAGAATAATGGGTTGGATAGCTGATAATTTTAAAATAGTAAATATATAATATAAAATAAGAAAAATTTTTAAATTTTTATAATTTGTATATGAATACTAATCAATCAAAAAGAAAATATTTTATTTATAAATTACTCATAAATTGACTTATAAATTATTAATTAAAATAATTCTTAAAATTATTATTTTTATAATAATTTATATTTAGGTATAATTTTTTATTATAAAAAATTGAAACATATTGATTGATTTCCAAAATTAATTTAAAAGTTGATGCAAAATAATCTTTTAATTGTTCTTAAAACAATAAAAAAAAATATTAGATATTTTGATATATTAATATAATACAATTCATCTCATCGATATTATATATTTTTACTTTTCTTAAGAATAGTGAAAGTCTCGCTCCCTTTAGTTATATATTTTAAATGATTTCTTTGATTGAATATATTTTAATAAGTCATATGTTTCTTTGAAGTAAATACATATAATAAATATTAGCAATTTTGAATTTATTATGAAATTTTAAAATTTTTAAACGTTTCTTATATATAATGCAATTTATATCAATCTTAAAAATAAAATTTAAATACGTTCATCTGTTTATTTGATTCAAACTCTAAGTTTCTAATGTTTGAATATTAATCTCATTATTTGATTGATTCTATAAATTTAACGTGATCATATGAAAATGGGTCAATATATTTTAACAGTGTTTAATAATCAATTGGTCTTAGAAAATAATTTAGATTGAAGATATTAATTCATTATAAATTGAATATATAATAGCTAATAAGTTTAAATTACATTATAATCTATAAATAAAAAAAAAAGATTTTTTATTAAATTAATAAAATAACTACATATATATTTATATTTATTGAAAACTACAATAGAAATTGAAAAATAATAATAATAATAATAATTTTATGTATTAATATTATTATGATTTATGAAGGATGAATGGGGGAGGGATAGGCGCATTTGCGGGTGATAAGGGAAAGGAAATATTATTATTTATTTTATTAGTGATGTTGGTCCTTAGTGTGGGGCTTTGGATCCAAAATTAAAGTGCAGCTGGGCTTTGAATAGAAGAATCTGTAGAGCACAACATACCAAATTTAAGCAAAACGAAGAGTCAGGGATAAAAGAGTCTTTTTGCCGTTCTTAGGCTGTCTTTTGGTAGAGTATAATAACCCGATCAGAAATAGGGCTTCAATCAGAAGTTATTCTCTGTTCCTGGTCGCTGAGAGCCGCTTCGCCCTCTCTCTCTTCTCACTCAGTCTCTCTTCTCACTCAGCTCTTGGAATTACAGGTTTTCTAGCCTATGTCTTGCTACGATTATCTTTTGTCTACTCTGGAATCTTTCTCTCGTTTGCTTCCCATTATGTATTATGTTTTCAGGTAAGCAATGGCGGCAACCTTGGCAGCGACGCCAGTGACGGGAGAACCTACTCAGCCTTACAACGAGGTTAAACTCTTCAACCGATGGACCTTTGAGGAAGTTCAGGTTATAAGTTGCTTCTCCTGTTCACTCTCAATCATTTTAATAATTTTTTTTATTATATTAAGTGTATTTTGCTTCTGATTGATGTTTGGATTAGAACGTGGTTAAATCTTATTTGCAATTGTATGTATATGTTGATCTGTGTTATTATGATTTTTTTCTGTTTATCATTTGATCTGCTCTTCTGGGTTTTGAGTAATCTCTGGTGGTTTAATATGTGTTGTCCAGTTCCATATTTTATTCTCTGTTTTGTATAGAGTTGTGTATAGCTTATTGAATGTAATCTTTTTTAAAATGAAATATCACAGATATTAGAGATTGTGTGGTGTTTCTGAGTTTGTTGCTTTTTGTTTGGATTCGTTCTGTTTTGCTTTGTGCCGGCCAATTGTGAATGTCGGGTAGTTTTCCAAGTCCCAACTTTATTTTGGGTTTTTTACTGTGAAAATTTGCCTATAAATTTTTGTGTGGGACGTTCTTAACAAAGATAGCGGTCAAAGGATGAATAACGCAATTCTAGATAATTTGTTTGCTTTATGTGCCTTCTTGCATGTCTCAATTGAGGGAAGAAGTTAAAGAATTGTAATAATTTTGTGGTTAGGAAGTATATAGCCGTGGCACTGAGATATTGTTTTTAGGTTGCTTTTGCTTGTCTTGTTGAGGGCCCAACTGGTTAGGCTTAATTGTAACTGTATATAATGTGAGTAGCCACATACAGACATAGCAAGGCACACCTCATCTAAGTTGTTTCTTGTGCTTTACTGAAATTGTCATAGGTATTAACATTTGCTTTATTGTGCCTATCCAGAGCTCCACCCCCTTTTTGAAATATCACAGCCTATTGTTGTTTTAGGCTCCGTTTGTTTTACGGAAAATATTTGCCTAAAAAACATTTTTCGTATTTTCTGTTGTCTGGGAACACTTAGGAAAATTGGTCAATGAAAAGTATTTTTCATTTTTCTGGTCAAAGGAAAATTAAGCCATTTCTAAGGAAAATGGCTTTCATTTTTGAAAAGAGAATGTTATTTTCTATTTTCTAAATTTTGAAAATCTTATTAAAATGTGAACACTTATACATATATGAGATAAATAAGTATTATTAATTTAATATTACAACCAGAAAATATTTTTATGGAAAATATTTTTTTGGAAAATATTTTTCATATTTTACATATAAAGTCATTTTTCCGCGAAACAAACGGAACCTTAAGATGTTATCTTTTATTTTTTGGGCTTGAATAATTTGATGAACTTTGGCTTAAACTGATGGTTGCTGCCTCATGGGACTGCACCTGCTAGTGCTAGTTCCATGGCTTTGCTAACTGATTAGCCAGTCAAATATATGTTCTCAATTAGATCATATAAAATGCCCTCTGGATCTTGAATCTTTAATATGACTATGGTTTTTATATCTGTGTGTTGGGGCCATATTGCTGTGATCTTTAAAATTAATATGTTAAGATCTATCTTCTCAATTAGGGTTCATTGTTGAATTTTTTGTGCATCAGGTTAATGATATTTCCTTGAGTGATTACATTGGAGTCCAACCAGCTAAGCATGCAACCTATGTTCCGCACACTGCTGGGAGGTACTCAGTCAAGCGTTTCAGGAAGGCCCAGTGCCCAATTGTAGAGAGGCTTACAAACTCATTGATGATGCACGGCAGAAACAATGGGAAAAAATTGATGGCAGTTAGGATTGTGAAGCATGCTATGGAAATCATTCATCTCCTAACTGATCAAAACCCAATCCAAGTTATCGTGGATGCCGTGATTAACAGGTGCATTATTTGGTTTTATGCTGGAGTACAATTGGATGTTGGGTTTACTCTGGATATTTAAAGTTCATTGCATGATGTCCCTGTTTTTGTAGGCATTTGGATTTTATGTTTCCTACCTTTATCTATTTGACTCAATTTTTTCTTTGTTTCGGTCAATGTTGTATTACTAAAGTGGGCCCCGGGAAGATGCCACTCGAATTGGTTCTGCTGGTGTTGTCAGGCGTCAGGCTGTGGATATCTCTCCTCTGAGGCGTGTTAACCAGGCCATCTACCTCCTTACCACTGGTGCTCGTGAAGCTGCTTTCAGAAACATCAAGACTATTGCAGAATGTTTGGCAGGCAGGCTCATCAATGCTGCAAAGGGCTCTTCCAACAGGTTGAATTTCATTCTTATTTTTCATATTCTCTCTTTCTGAACAGTTGATATCTGTTCTGCTTACTTCTGGTCATGACCCACCCTGCGTTCTCAGTTATGCTATCAAGAAAAAGGATGAGATTGAAAGAGTTGCTAAGGCCAACCGATGAGATATCAATGCCGGATGGGGATGGCGGTGGAAAAAGTTTTTTGCTTGTCTCAGGATTTTTTTAGTTCTGTTGTAAAATTTTGAGCATACTAATGATGTTCGCCTGGTGTTTATTTGTGCTAACGATTGCTTTCCTTTTATTTGGAGTTTTATCATGTTATTAAGAATGCATTAGCAACTTAAAGTTGCTCAAATTTTGCGTTTTCTTTTTATAAATATCATGAATTTTATTTGTGTGTGTGTTTTCAATTTGTAATGGCATGTGTGTATCATAGCACAGATAAATGCTCGTCTTTGGTGCTGTGGGCCTCGAGATGATTTACTGGATTTTGTCAACTCGCTTCTATTTTGTTTTTTGGAATCTGTTCATCATTTCTATTTGTGCGGAAAAAATGTTATTGCAAAATGCTTATTAATGACTTCTAAATTCTAATTTAAGTATTTTAGTTATAAAAATTTTAAAATGCCAAAATGCTTTTTCAAAATTTTTAATCAAATTTAATGTGTTTTTCTTTTGAGTATAAATCTAGTTTTTATTATTCACGAATTGTTTGTATAAAATTTCGAAAGTGGAGTTTTTATAACGCAGGAAGTGGTTTGTCTGAGAAAGCCTTCGACGCTGATGTTTTGTGAAAGGCTCGAGTAAGGGCACAGGTAAGCCTTCGTGTCTTGGGGTCGTTGTCGAAGTATAACCTATTTTGGGGCCTCGTTAGACAACAAAGAGAAAATGCCGATCGTGTAATGTTCATATTGTTAAATTAAGTTAAAGCTTCAGCGAATCGTGGACTTTCTAATTATCATAAGCCCTTTAAAGTCCTCTCGAATAACGCATGTAACAGCTTCTAAGCTCCTAGATCGAGATTGGAAGGTGAGTTTCAGATTAGCTAGGTGGGTGTTTGACATTGGGATATAGCGTTGCTTTTGTAGCCACCAAGATTCAAGAGAGTGAGAAACCAATCTTCTGAGCTTCCATATTTTCAACAAACTAAGAGCATAAAACAATTAAATAACAGTTTTCTTTGCTAATATGAAATGAAGAAACAGGAAGTAGGTTGTTTTTTTATCAAGGACCCAATGATAACTAATACATATAATTTTTAGAATGAGCATTGTAGCTTTTTCTAAGTAAATTATGTCAACCGTCTGTCAATTGAGGTGATTATTTTATTTTAGTTACATAATTTAAAATTATCAAAATAAAATCTTTCAACTCTAATTATGTTTTAGAAAAAGCTTTTGTATATCTACATTCGCAAGTTTCTAATTAAAGAAATAAATTAAAATTAAAAAATTAAAAACTCACGAAAGCACAAATGAAATAAGAAAAGCATGATGAAAAATTGTGGGATGTTGCTCAATGCTAATATTTTCACAAATGACACCACTGATGTTGTTGTGAATCCCTTTGACAAATCTGATAATGATGTACGCCTGTAATGCATATAAATGGTGAGGTTGATGGTCAATTCTAGCCACTCTAACTGTTAATTTAGTGGTTTGTTTGAACGAATAAGAAAGCAATAACAATAGATTGCATTAATCAATTTGGCATAGTAAGCATGCCTGACTTATGGAGTTGTTCTAATACTTATAAACAAGTACTTGGGGAGCATAACCATTACCAATTGCGATAAGGCATATTTTGCCAACGATCGGTTGGTCATCGCTCAGGTTATCGATAAAATATCTAAGCAATCTATTGCTCGGGTCTCACTACCTTAAACTTTATGATTTACTTTTGAAGTGCATTTTTAGTTTCCCGAAATTTATATATGTAATTATGTGAAGCAATATAAAAGTAGGGTAATTCATCACTCGGAATCACTTAACTTTATGAATTATTTTATCAAAATCACTCAACTTTTTTTTTTTTTAAACTCATTCAATTTTAATTTGAGTATAATTAAAATCACGATAATTGGCTATTGCATATTTCTAGATTAATATGTATTATTTTTTCACTCGCAGTCATTCAATTTTAGATATTTTTTCAATGTTGTCGCTGAATTTTAATTTTTTTCTTAAAACTCAAAATTTCCTTAATTTCAACTTAAATAAACCTAAAGTCTTATATTATCTATAATAGAAGATTTACAAGTTACCATAAATAAAAAATTCTCTCCCTTAATTTCATATTTTTAATAAATTTCAAATTGCATGTTTTGTTAAAATTATTTATTACGCAAGCCTTAATAATTTTGGCACATTGTTTTATAAAAATATGTATAACTGAATTTGTAACTGAAAAAATAAATCCGCTTGAATTAATAAATAAAAATTTTTTAAAAAAATTGATTAAATTTGTTTGGACTTACGATGTATTTGATAGAAGGTTAAAAATAAAAAATTTAATATTGTCCTTATAAGTTTTAATCAGTAAGGAGGGTAATTATTAACTTAAAACTTTTCAAAGTTAATATTTAACTTCGTATAAATATTAATGAGATAAAAAATTAATATATTTTCTTTTAAGTATTCAAACAACATTAGTAAAAGTTAAAAGTTACAACAGTAATAATCACCTCTTGTTAACCTTGTACTAAATACGATATTAGAGTTAATTACATTTTGTAATTCAGTTAATGAACAATTAATCAATATTCCTCCTACTTTTAGGAACTTCTTCTTTTTTTATTATTAAATATAAAATTAATTAAAAATAATAAATATAAACTCTTTCAATGATATAAATATAATTAGAACACACATATTTTATATGAAAAAAAATTATTAAACACTTATTTCATTAGCATTTCATTGAATTTTAATTATTATTTTTAAAATGTTAAATTCTTTTTAAAAAATTTAATTTTTTTATCAACTCACTCGTGATTTATTTTGTATTGTATTTATCATATAATTAGTCATATTATATAACAAAAATAATATAATTATTTTCATGCTATTAAATAAATTTCATCCTTCTTATTTATTGCAAAATAATAACTAAAATTTAATTATTTTTAAATAAAAACGTAATTTCATCATTCAAATTTTAAAATTAGGGAAAGTGATGGTAATTTTTTTTTTTTCATTAGTTTCAAAATGTTCAAAATGATATAGTAGAA
The DNA here is from genome assembly GCF_030052815.1 of Hevea brasiliensis. Classification (NCBI taxonomy): domain Eukaryota; kingdom Viridiplantae; phylum Streptophyta; class Magnoliopsida; order Malpighiales; family Euphorbiaceae; genus Hevea; species Hevea brasiliensis. The sequence continues at coordinate 6,173,972 of NC_079495.1, read as the reverse complement.
AGCATAAATAAATATTTGAGAATTGGAAAAACTAAAACAAACATATATTAATATGATGACTATAAATGTAAGCTAAAATATAATATGTTCCATACATTAAAATATATTTAAATTAAATATAAATCAATTAATGGAGCGTGTGTAATTAATTTTTCTTTGGAAGACATGCAAAACGTGCAAAAACAGAGCATGTCATATCAGTTGATAAACTGATATTTCACGACATTATGCTTTTGCTCATTTTTTATACCATCAAGTCAAGTGATAAATGGATATGTACCGATAAATTTTATTTGTCATTCAAATGCATTGATTTTAATACCATTTCAATTCAAGTGAGAATAATATTTATTTATTTAAATAAATAAAAATACTAATTATTATATAACATTATTAAGATATTTTAAAATATATTATTGCCTTTAGCATTTTAAAGATTAGCCATTTTTTTTTATCTTTATATCAATTAGGAAAAGTTTGAAATTTATAAAAATTATAATATTTTATGTTATTAATAAATTCAAAAGCTAACATCTTATAAAATTTTTAGAATTTTAAAAACAAAAATGGAAATTTAGTTTCATAGTAAAAGAATAATGGGTCGGATAGCTGATAATTTTAAAATAGCAAATATATAATATAAAATAAGAAGAATTTTTAAATTTTTATAATTTGTATATGAATACTAATCAATCAAAAAGAAAATATTTTATTTATAAATTACTCTTAAGATTTCAATCACGATATGATAAATTGACTTACAAATTATTAATTAAAGTAATTCTTAAAATTATTATTTTTATAATAATTTATATTTAAAATTCATAATTAGGCTTTCTTAGGCCCATTGGGCCCAATTAAATTTAATTAGGTTCATTTAAGAACTACCCATATTAAATTTAAACAAAACAAAATTTTATTTAAATTTAATTAAATTAATTTCTTTAAAAAAATATATTATTTTTTTTTTCAAGATCATGCCATGAAATTAATAATTTAGCTCCATACCTCCGATTATATCTTATGGTCATATAATTTGTCATCATTGGGTTTCCCACAGCCTCAATGCATGTACTCATCATAAAATAAGAGTTTACAGTTTGCCCCCCACTTTGACAACAGTTGAAATCAATGTGAAAGCATTGCTCAAGTTTCGTCAAAGTGAATCTCAATCTTCTAATAACTATGAAACATTGGCTATAAGGATCGACTACATCTTGCTCGGTAGACATACTCTATATTATGAGACTAGCTACAGTCTCATTATCGTGATAACTGTTTAATGTGAAAATCGAGTGCATCTTACTCTATCGATACACTCTGCCTCATGAGACTAGCTATGGTCTCATGACAATGGCAACTGTGTGATTTGAAATATTTTGGATTCGTATTTAGGACCGCGGTCCTAAACTACCTACGTATCCCCCTCACTATCCTGAGGAAGAATCAGACCCACTCATAGTTCGACACTTAAAACAGTGGTGATGCATGTTCTTCTACGCCTTACACACCTACAGGGACATGTGTGTTCTTCTACACCTTACACAACTATGCCATATGCCCTAAACAACGTTTAAAGACTTACCAAAAATATTTGTCTTGAAATGTTGTGGATTCGTATTTAGGACTACAATCCTAAACTGCCTACACATCCCCCTCGCTATCCTGAGGAAGAATCAGACGCTCTCATAGTTTGACACTTAAAACTATGGTGATGCATGTTCTTCTATGCCTTATACACCTACAGGTGACATGTTGATGCATATTCTTTTATGTCTTACACAACTATGTCATATGCCCTAAACAACGTCTAAGGACTTACTAAAAAACATTTGTCATGAAATATTATGGGTTCGTATTTAGGACCACAGTCCTAAACTGCCTACGTATCCCCCTCATTATCCTGAGAACGAATCAAACCCCCTCATATTTTGACACGTGTGGAGATGCATATTCTTCTACGCCTTACACACCTACAGGTGACATATTGATGCGTGTTCTTCTACGCCTTACGCAACTATGTCGTGTGCCCTAAACAATTTTTAAGAACTTACTAAAAAACATCTATTTCATGATTTGAAAAATCTAGGATGTTGGATCTCAAAACTCTCTTTGTGATTTTTATGCTTCCTGTATGCTACTTCTTATCATTGGCATGCTGATTTTACTAAAGATTCTAAAAACTTAGTCCTCTGAGGGACCTCTTTTTGGAAAAACTTTCTTTTAACCTTAAAATTTTCTAGGAAAAATGTTCACTAAAAAGACTTCCTTAAGGTCACAATACAATTCCCCTCTGATTTTTCTTTTTCTTCGCTCCCCTCATGGCTCATTATTCTAAAGTTATTTCAAAACCTTGTTTTTCCTTGACTCATTTCTCTTCCATGAACTCCATTCTTTGTGCCCTAACTTTTGCCTGAAATGCCCTTTCGAGTTTTCATCTCAGCGAGCTTGCTCTAACTTTTGCCTAAGTAGCCCTTTCAGGTTTTCCACCTAGCGAGCTCTTTTTTTTTTTTTTTTTGAAATTAGATAATTACCAGGGCATTCATATCAAGCACCTATTCTGTCATGCTCACAAGACAATATGTTAAATCAAAATAATGTAGTTCAATTAGTTAATCTTTTGATGTATCCTTCAAGACACGAACATTCATAATCATAATTAAATAAAACCTATTCATGGTTAATGCAATAAAAGTTTTTTTATTTATTCAGGTACACCATTACTCCCTCTTACATTTAGTTTTACCAAATTTTCAACCTTCCAAAGTAAGAAATAAGTTTATAACCTGCAGAATGGCTTTTTCAGGTTTTCCATCCAGATCTTCTTTCATCTCTCCTTTTGCCTAGACAACCTTTTGCAGATTTTTAATCTAGCATTTTTTTTTTCTTTTCTTCTTTTTTTTTTCTTTGACACTTACGCCTAGACTGCGTTTTGCAGGTTTTCAGCCTAGCAGACCTATCTCACACAAAGTACCATTTGAGCCTGTCTAAATTGACTGGTTCTTAAAATTCATTCCCTTCCAGGTCTGATATTCTTACTATGGCAAAATCTTTTTGACTATGTATGGACCATCCTAGCTTGGGTTAAATTTTCCTCTTAAATCAAAAGGGACAGGCCGATCTTGTTTCAAAACCATGTCTCTCTCTTTGATCTTTCTTGGCTTCACCTTCTTATTAAAGGCCTTAGCTATCTTCCTCTGATAAGCTTGCATATGATACAAGGTTCACATTCTCTTTTCATCAACCAAAGCTAGTTCTTCGTATCTCTTGTAAGCCCACTCATTTTTTAGGATCTTAGCTTCTAGCATCACTCTTAAGGATCTGGTCTCTTGCTTAATAGATAGCATTGCTTTAGTCCCATACACTAAAAAGAACGGGGTTGCCCCCGTGGATGTCCGTGTAGTACTACGATAACTTTAAAAAACATAAGGGAGTTTTTCAGGCCAATCCTTATATGTTTCGAACTTTTTTTCCCAACTAGAATCTTTCCATTCATATGGGAACCACACATTCCTACATATACTTCTTTCATTATTTACTCAGCCTATTTTTCTATCACACATAAGAGTTTGTAGAATTGTCCCCCGGCTAAAGTAAGTTGAGTGGTTAATCTATGAATTGTTGCTCTATCTCTTTTGTTGGCTTATTGCAAGTATTCTCACTTCTAGAGACCTCCTTATGTCTTCATATCATTTTTCTTCTCCCTCTAGGTCCACATGTGCTACTATTAATCCTTCATAGCATAAAATTTTACTTTTCATTAGGATAACTAGCTAAGTCAACTTTTGATCACTCTTTTCCTATGGGGACACTAGCGTGGCTTGGGAATCGACCATCTAATTTTAAGCTCAAGACACGTGCTTCTTGGTACTTTGTTAACAAGGCTATAAATTTATCTCTTTCTTCTTGGGTTAAATCTTTAGCTAACTCAACATCTTTAGGATTATTTGGTGTACCCAAATTAATAGAGATTGATTTTGATGCATTAATAGAAACTAATTCTAAATGATTATGAATGCCATGCATATACCCATTAGAATAAATATCAAACATGTAAGCAGAAGGACTGGTCATGTTATTGATCCTCGCCTTAAAATTAGTATCAAGTATATCGTAAATGGAAACATCGGTATCACTCTGTGAGCATTACAAAAGACAAACTCAAACTGAGGGATGTAGCTTTAGGTGCTTAGTTTTCCATGCAGTCCTTAGATCAATGGTCCTAATTTTCTGCTTTAGCACTTTCACATGTAGTTACTCCTAATTATATGTCCAGGCAATTGCCTCCCTCTTTCAAGAACTTAGGAGATTTTGGCTCTTTTTCCTCTTTAGTTGGCTCATAGCCCAAACCATACATTGTGATCTGCCCCTTCATCTCAAGAAAAGTCACTAGGCTATCTATACGTTTTTTGAGGCCCATGCTAGGAAAAAACTTCATCCCTTTCTTCACAGTAGCCACTTTTGGATCCATCAAGTTTTTATAGATCCTACCAACTTGAAAAGCAGACATTGGTAGATCTGAACTATCTACTTGTAATGCAACTACCTCCTCATCAGAATCGGTCCAGACATCCAAAGGACCCTCATCATAGCCAGAATTATGACAAATGTCAACAACTATTATAGGTTGAGGTTTATTGGGCTTTTGGATGGGTTAGATTAAGTCAATAATCCCATCATGGTTATTTGGGGTGGTGGAGATTATGTAAAGATCTGGTGGAGATGGAAAAATTGGTTAGGCATAGGGTTGGTGCAAGTGTTTGGTCAGTTTTCTGGGTTGGTTATCTTTTTGGCATCAATTAGGTTTTAGATATCATGCTTAAGTTGGAAGCATCAATCGGTGTCATGACCGTGGGTTTGGTGAAACTAGCAATATTGATTAATATCTTAGCTAGGTGGAAGTGGATTTGGTGTCAGTTTGAGTGTTAAGAGCTACAAGAGGTCTTGAGATTTGAGACAATTGAAAACTTTGGATAAGGATTAGTTAAATTGGGAAAATCTCCTTAGGGTGCGAGACACAATTTGAACCTTAATAACTTTACTGCCACTTAGTTGACCTACCTCAGGGCCTCCTCCAAAAGTTGACTATAATTTTCTCTTCCAACTCAAACATCTTGGCGTTCAAGGTTTCATCAAGCATGGCCATAGTTTCTTCCATCTTAAGTAGTACAGGTGAAATCCTTATTAGTCTCTTCACTTCCCTAACCTAAGTGACCTAATCGGAAGTCTCTTTGGTGTGTTTCGAGGCTATGTTTGCTAAAAAAAAAATAGGATTTAAGGGTTAAACTAAACATCCTATGTACAAGAATGCAATGCATGAATGAACCTTTTTTTTTTTTTTTTACCTTTACCTTTACAAAACCAAAACCAAATCATACCAATAGAATCAAAACTGAACTAAAACCAGACCATATAAACTGAACTAAAATTAGACCAAATACTGAATCAAAATAAAAAAAAATATATATATCTCCAGAACTAAATCTTTGCCCCCTTATACCTTCAACTCTCACGTGTAGGGTAAGAAAAAAATTCTATCCTAGGCTACGGTACACTGGACACACCAATAGGGGGTGGTCCAGGACGATCCTTCCCTCACAAAAAAAGGATTTATATCCTAAAAGTTTAACTATAAGTAAGCATCCTCTTGTTTAACACGGGTTTTAAAATGGACTTGGGCCTATACACACATTGGGTTTATGCATAGGCCTAGGTTTTTCTCAACTACCACTAGAACTTATGGTTTGAATAGTAAGGTTATAAATCCAGTACAACAAAAATCTACGGGGCACCTAGGGCTAAAATCTTTGGCTCATGGGCTTCATTGGGTAAGAAAAGGGTCACCCATGCGAGAGCTTGTCCATTAAGCACAACGGCCGAAGCTGTGGCTCTTTTATATACTTGAAGGTACAGGCATGGGGTGCTAGTATTCACCAATTCGTCATAGCTCGAGTGGAACTATGGTCTCCTTGGCTAGTACTAGCAGGGCTAAAAAGGGCAAGGGTGAACTGTGTGATAGTGTAGTGCAGTACAAAAAGTTTAACAGATGAATAATATTAGACTAATAGAAACATGTTGGAGTAACTATCCTTTTAGTCCCCAATGGAGTCACCAAACTGTAGAGCGATAGGAGGCCGTGAGGCAAAATATCATCCACTAGAATTATATAAAATGCACCGGGTAATGCTCAAGAAAAATGGTGAAGTAGCAATGGTCTCACTTAAGTATCACTTCTTTAGATAGCATTTCCTAGACATGCACTTCATACAATCATAATAGAATCAAACCGCTGGTAAGTATCATCTTCCTATAATACTACCACGGTACTAAGGATTTATGCCACGAAGGCATAGACAGACAAGAGTTGCCACCCGGGTAATAACCGGGACATATTCAGTGTTTCTTCTGAAGGTCATGGATGACAACTTACTCCTTGCAGAGTTTCCACAATTGTCATTACCATAGCCCAATGTCTAGGTTTGAGATAGTGGATACGTACGGGGAAAGTGTTAGGCACCCCTTACGCCTAGTCTAACCTCGTTAATTTGAGTGCCAGTCCTCTACTAATATTTCTAGAAGTCTTATTTATTATTTCTCTATTAAACTTTATCCTAAAAATGCAATTCTAATCCTACATACGCAAGTAATTCACAAAAGGGTTGTTGTTTGCAAACAATTTTCATGTACAAGTAATTCCTATCTATGGAATTGCTAATTATTTAAATGATATTTACTAGATGACTAAAATTAATTTATTATTGATAATTTAATTTACAAATAAATTCAATTTCAAATAACCTTAAGTTTCTATTTAACCTAATTAATTAATTTTTCATCAAGTTACCCTAAAGATAATTAAACTAAATTAATTATGTACATGTGTAATTTATTTTAATATCACATGAGGCCCAAACAATCAAAACCTAATAAAGATTTCTAAAATGCAAATTTATTTTACAATTACTAAGTATTAAATTATATTTATTTTACATGCCAAGGTTAGTTTAGTTACAAACAAGATTAATTTTAATTTACCAAGTATTTATTTAAATTAATTATATAAAAAAGTCAGTTAAATTAAAAAACAAAGTTAATTTTAATTTAACAAATAAAAATCTTATTATTACTACATTTTCATGCCAATAATTATTTTAAGAATTTACGGCTACTTACTTATTGATAATTACAGTTGTCATTGGGGCAAGCTACCCTTAAAAAAGGGCTTTCTCTTCTAGTATGGCAATGATAGCTCTGGCTTACTCCCGTTTAGCTCCATGTAAGCTCAACGCAAATGCCCTCTTTGATGCTTACCTTAGGGCTACTTACCAATTTTGTTTGTAATAAAAAAATAAAAAAAAAACTAAACAAAATAAGAAAATACAAATAACAATTCACATTGAATTCTAACTCTAGTCTCCTAAAGGACTTAAAATTCCTAATAAGTTACAACTACCTAATGGTCTAAGTCTTCCAACATAATCCAAACACTTTATAACACCTCTTAAATTAAAAGAACACAGAAAAATAGATCAAATATCAATTAGAACCCAAGAACAAACAAGAACTTGCATAAACATACAATTTTCAAATTTTGGCAGATTGATAGTAGTAAGAAATCCGATTTTTGAAAAATAGTTAGACATGCCTAAAAATCATAAAAAAAATTACAGAAGACAACTAACACGTCATACAAGATAGTAAAATTTATAAATTAAACAAATCTCTAGCCAAATGGCTTACACAAATTGTGACTTTTTCCAGTGACAGAATCGCACTACTTTTTTGTAAAATTCATAACTCATCACCCATAATAGTTATGAATGCGAAACCAATTGGAAAATATTCATAAGATTCTGAAATTAATTTTAGACATTAGATTCACACAAAATTATTAAGAAACAAGAGAGATATGGGCTTCACAAATTGGGTATACTGTAAATCAGCCATAACTTACAAATACACAAGCTTTTTTAGTGATTCTTGACCCTAAAACTAATAGAATTTCATGAAGAATATAAATATAATTTTATTAAAATTTTTACAGATTCAAAAAATAACAAAAAATAATAAAAATGTGAAAGGTAGAAAACTAAATATGTGCAAAGTTGTGTATCCTCTCAAATTAAGCATGATTACATGATCCACATGAATATGCAAGATAAATTAAAAGATAAAGAACACAGAATTAAATATTACATGGCATAGATCCTGAAAAGAAAACAACAAAAACCAACCTTCAAGAAATCTTACATGAAAATTTTCTCGAAGAAAGGAAAAAAAATAAGAAATGACTAAAAGAGTTTCTGAATATATCTAAATTTTCTATAGCTCTTAGGTATCTCTAAATAGCCCTGAATATTTCTGAATCTTTTTTTCCTTTTATTTTTTCTTTTTTTTTTTCTCTTTTTCTTTCTTTTTTCTCCCCTTTTTTCTTTTCCAGTAGGGTATTTATAGGGTTTTGAGAGAGATGTGTGATAAGGTTTGGAGTCCTAGGGTGATAAGTTTTAGATAACTTAAACAACTGGAGTTGCAGAATCTGGGTGAGACTGAGATATGGAAGAGGTGTTCCAACCAATAGGAAGAGAGAGAAAGGGGGCGACACCAATAGAGAGTGAGAAAGAGAGTGGGGCCAAGAGGGAGAGAGAGTTTGTATGGGAGAGGGATAGAGAAAAAGATTTTTTTTTTTATTTTAATTTTTAGAAAATAAATTAAATGGGTCCTATTTAAAATTCCATTAGACTTTCTTAGGCTCATAGGGCTCAATTAAATTTAATTAGGTCCATTTAAAAATTACCCATATTAAATTTAAACAAAACAAAATTTTATTTAAATTTAATTAAATTAATTTCTTAAAAAAACATATATATTTTTTTTTCAAGATCATGACACAGAATTAATAATTCAGCTCCATACCTTCAATTACATCTTACAGTCATATAATTTTTCATTATTGAGTTTTCTACAGTCTCAATACACATACTCATCATAAAATGAGAGTCTACATAGATATTTTAGATGCTCATCTTTTAAATATATGCAAGCACATTGCCGGCGCCTTGCAACGGGTTGGAACAATATATATATATATATATATATATATATATATATATATATATATATATATATATATATATATATATATATATATATAAACTAAAACCTATGTAAATAAATTTTTAATTTTATATTAAAGGCTTTTTATAATAAATCAATTTTGAATGTTTACAATTTGATATATTTTTTTATTAAATTATTACTATTATACTCCATTATTTTTTTTAATAATTATGGTCACCTTATCATGTGACATCTATAAGCCACAGATTTGAGATTTTTGTGCATATAAAATAAAAAAAAAATATTTAAGTAAACATTTGAATTTCATTGATATTGGAAATCTCAAAGATATTACATTTACAAATCAATTTACTAATTAAAGGAAATAAGATACATTATTAAATTATATTAGTTATATAATAAAATATTTCATATTAAAGAATAGTGAAGAGAGTAAATTAGTCATTAAATATAAAAAAGTAGAGATATAATTAAAAAACCTAGAATAAAGTAGCATTTTTATTGTTTTTAAGAATAGTGACTTTTTATATATTTGAATAATAATAATAATTTAATTGAGTTTTTAATGTGTTAATTAAATATATTTTTTTAAATATATTTTTTTACACTTACCAAAATAATGGGATTATGTTGTTGTTAAGTCTATGGAAATAGTGTAACAAAATTAACAAATTGCATGTTTTGTTAAAATTATTTATTACGCAAGATTTATAAAAATATGTATTAATATATAAAATTTTAATTAATATATAAAAATATGTATTAATATATAAAAATTTTAATTAAATATTATCCTTATAAATTTTAATGTACAAGGAGGAAAATTATTAACTTAGACCCTTCAAAGTTAACATTTAATTTCGCATAAATATTAATGAGATAAAAAATTAACATATTTTCTTTTAATTATTCAAACAACATTGATAAAAGTTAAAAGTTATAAAAATAATAATCACCTCTTGTTTACCTCGTACTAAATACGATATTAGAGTTAATTATATTTTGTAATTCAGTTAATGGACATTTAATCAATATTGCTTCTACTTTTATGAACTTTTTCTTTTTTATCACTAAATATAAAATTAATTAAAAATAATAAATATAAACTCTTTTAATGATATAAATATAATTAGAACACACATATTTTATATGAAAAAAATTATTAAACACTTATTTCATTAGCATTTCATTAAATTTTAATTATTATTTTTAAAATGTTAAATTCTTTTTAAAAAATTTAAATAAATTTCATCCTTCTTATTTATTGCAAAATAATAACTAAAATTTAATTATATTTAAATAAAAACGTAATTTCATCATTCAAATTTTAAAATTAGGGAAAGTGATGGTAATTTTTTTTTTTCATTAGTTTCAAAATGTTCAAAATGATATAGTAGAAAGCATAAATAAATATTTTAGAATTGGAAAAACTAAAACAAACATATATTAATATGATGACTATAAATGTAAGTTAAAATATAAATCAATTAATGGAGCGCGTGTCATTAATTTTTCTTTGGAAGACATGCAAAATGTGCAAAGACAGAGCATGTCATATCAGTTGATAAATTGATATTTCACGACATTATGCCTTTGCTCATTTTTTTTATCATCAAGTTAAGTGATAAATGGATATGTACCGATAAATTTTATTTGTCATTCAAATGCATTGATTTTAATACTATTTCAATTCAAGTGAGAATAATATTTATTTATTTAAATAAATAAAAATACTAATTATTATATAAAATTATTAAGATATTTTAAAAAATATTATTGCCTTTAGTATTTTAAAGATTAGCCATTTTTTTATCTTTATATCATTAGGAAAAGTTTGAAATTTTTAAAAATTATAATATTTTATGTTATTAATAAATTCAAAAGCTAACATCTTATAAAATCTTTAGAATTTTAAAAACAAAAATGGAAATTTAGTTTCATAGTAAAAGAATAATAGGTTGGATAGCTGCTAATTTTAAAATAGTAAATATATAATATAAAATAAGAAGAATTTTTAAATTTTTATAATTTGTATATGAATACTAATCAATCAAAAAGAAAATATTTTATTTATAAATTACTCTTAAGATTTCAATCACAATGTGATAAATTGACTTATAAATTGTTAATTAAAGTAATTCTTAAAATTATTATTTTTATAATAATTTATATTTAGATATAATTTTTTAATATAAAAAATTGAAACATATTAATTGATTTCCAAAAATTAATTTAAAAGTTGATGCAAAATAATCTTTTAATTGTTCTTAAAACAATAAAAAAATTAGATATTTTGATATATTAATATAATATAATTCATCTCATCGTTATTATATACTTTTACTTTTCTTAAGAATAGTGAAAGTATCACTCCCTTTAGTTATATATTTCAAATGATTTCTTCAATTGAATATATTTTAATAAGTCATATGTTTCTTTGAAGTAAAAAAATATAATAAATATTAGCAATTTTGAATTTATTATGAAAATTTAAAATTTTTAAAAGTTTTTTATATATAATACATTTTATATCGATCTTAAAAGTAAAATTTAAATACGTTCATCTGTCTATTTGATTTAAACTCTATCTTTTTAATATGCAATGCATAACATGTAATGTTTGAATATTAATCTCATTATTTGATTGATTCTATAAATTTAACGTGATCATATGAAAATAGGTCAATATATTTTAGCAGTGTTCAATAATCAATGGGTCTTATAAAATAATTTAGATTGAATATATTAATTCACTATAAATTGAATATACAATAACTAAGAAGCTTAGATTACATTATAATCTATAAATAAAATAAGATTTTTTTATTAAATTAATAAAATAACAACATATATATTTATATTTATATTTATTGAAAACTACAATAGAAATTGATAAATTTAAATAACAATAATAATAATAATAATTTTATGTATTAATATTATTATGATTTATGAAGGATGAATGGAGGAGGGATAGGCGCATTTGGGGGTGATAAGGGAACGGAAATATTATTATTTATTTTATTAGTGATGTTGGTCCTTAGTGTGGGGCTTTGGATCCAAAATTAAAGTGCAGCTGGGCTTTGAATAGAAGAATCTGTAGAGCACAACATACCAAATTTAAGCAAAGCGAAGAGTCAGGGATAAAAGAGTCTTGCCGTTCTTAGGCTGTCTTTTGGTAGAGTATAATAACCCGATCAGAAATAGGGTTTCAATCAGAAGTTTTTCTCTGTTCCTGGTCGCTGAGAGCCGCTTCGCCCTCTCTCTCTTCTCACTCACTCTCTCTTCTCACTCACTCTCTCTACTCCTTCAGCTCTTGGAATTACAGGTTTTCTAGCATATGTCTTGCTACGATTATCTTTTGTCTACTCTGGAATCTTTCCCTCGTTTGCTTACCATTATGTATTTTGTTTTCAGGTAAGCAATGGCGGCAACCTTGGCAGCGACGCCAGTGACGGGAGAACCTACTCAGCCTTACAACGAGGTTAAACTCTTCAACCGATGGACCTTTGAGGAAGTTCAGGTTATAAGTTGCTTCTCCTGTTCACTCTCAATCATTTTAATTATTATTTTTTATTATAATAAGTGTATTTTGCTTCTGATTGATGTTTGGATTAGAACGTGGTTAAATCTTATTTGCAATTGTATGTATATGTTGATCTGTGTTATTATGATGTTTTTCTGTTTATCATTTGATCTGCTCTTCTGGGTTTTGAGTAATCTCTGGTGGTTTAATATGTGTTGTCCAGTTCCATATTTTATTCACTGTTTTGTATAGAGTTTTGTATAGCTTATTGAATGTAATCTTTTTTAAAATGAAATATCACAGATATTAGAGATTGTGTGGTGTTTCTGAGTTTGTTGCTTTTTGTTTGGATTCATTCTGTTTTGCTTTGTGCCTGCCAATTGTGAAAGTCGGGTAGTTTTCCAAGTCCCAACTTTAATTTGGGTTTTTTACTGTGAAAATTTGCCTATAAATTTTTGTTTGGGACGTTCTTAATAAAGATAGCGGTCAAAGGATGAATAACGCAATTCTAGATAATTTGTTTGCTTTATGTGCCTTCTTGCATGTCTCAATTGAGGGAAGAAGTTAAAGAATTGTGATAATTTTGTGGTTAGGAAGTATATAGCTGTGGCACTGAGATATTGTTTTTAGGTTGCTTTTGCTTGTCTTGTTGAGGGCCCAACTTGTTAGGCTTAATTGTAATTGTATATAATGTGAGTAGCCACATGCAGACATAGTAAGGCACGCCTCATCTAAGTTGTGTCTTGTGCTTTACTGAAATTGTGATAGGTATTAACATTTGCTTTATTGTGCCTATCCAGAGCTCCACCCCCTTTTTGAAATATCACAGCCTATTGTTGTTTTAGGCTCCGTTTGTTTTACAGAAAATATTTCCCTAAAAACATTTTTTTCGTATTTTCTGGTATTTGGTAACACTCAGGGAAATTGGTCAATGAAAAGTGTTTTTCATTTTTCTGTTCAAAGGAAAATTGAGTCATTTTTAAGGAAAATGACTTTCATTTTTCAAAAGAGAATGTTATTTTCTATTTTCTAAATTTTGAAAATCTTATTAAAATGTGAACACACTTGTACATATACGAGATAAATAAGTATTATTAATTTAATATTACAACCAGAAAATATTTTTATGGAAAATATTTTTTTGAAAAATATTTTTCATATTTTACATATAAAAGTCATTTTTCCGCGAAACAAACGGAACCTTAATATGTTATCTTTTATTTTTTGGGCTTGTATAATTTGATGAACTTTGGCTTAAACTGATGGTTGCTACCTCATGGGAATGCACCTGCTAGTGCTAGTTCCATGGCTTTGCAAACTGGTCAGCCAGTCAAATATACCTTCTCAATTAGATCATATAAAATGCCCTCTGGATCTTGAATCTTTAATATGACTATGGTTTTTATATCTGTGTGTTGGGGCCATATTGCTGTGATCTTTAAAATTAATATGTTAAGATCTATCTTCTCAATTAGGGTTCATTGTTGAATTTTTTGTGCATCAGGTTAATGATATTTCCTTGAGTGATTACATTGGAGTCCAACCAGCCAAGCATGCAACCTATGTTCCACACACTGCTGGGAGGTACTCAGTCAAGCGTTTCAGGAAGGCCCAGTGCCCAATTGTAGAGAGGCTTACAAACTCATTGATGATGCATGGCAGAAACAATGGGAAAAAATTGATGGCAGTTAGGATTGTGAAGCATGCTATGGAAATCATTCATCTCCTAACTGATCAAAACCCAATCCAAGTTATCGTGGATGCCGTGATTAACAGGTGCATTATTTGGTTTTATGCTGGAGTACAATTGGATGTTGGGTGTACTCTGGATATTTAAAGTTCATTGCATGATGTCCCTGTTTTTGTAGGCATTTGGATTTTATGTTTCCTACCTTTATCTATTTGACTTAATTTTTTCTTTTTTTCGGTCAATGTTGTATTACTAAAGTGGGCCCCGGGAAGATGCCACTCGAATTGGTTCTGCTGGTGTTGTCAGGCGTCAGGCTGTGGATATCTCTCCTCTGAGGCGTGTTAACCAGGCCATCTACCTCCTTACCACTGGTGCTCGTGAAGCTGCTTTCAGAAACATCAAGACTATTGCAGAATGTTTGGCAGACGAGCTCATCAATGCTGCAAAGGGCTCTTCCAACAGGTTGAATTTCATTCTTATTTTTCATATTCTCTCTTTCTGAACAGTTGATATCTGTTCTGCTTACTTCTGGTCATGACCCACCCTGCGTTTTCAGTTATGCTATCAAGAAAAAGGATGAGATTGAAAGAGTTGCTAAGGCCAACCGATGAGATATCAATGCAGGATGGGGATGGCGGTGGAAAAAGTTTTTTGCATGTCTCAGGATTTTTTTAGTTCTCTTGTAAAATTTTGAGCATAGTAATGATGTTCGCCTGGTGTTTATATGTGCTAACGATTTTTGCGTTTTCTTTTTATAAATATCATGAATTTTATTTGTGTGTGTGTTTTTAATTTATAATGGCATGTGTGTATCATAGCACAGATAAATGCTCGTCTTTGGTGCTTTGGGCCTCGAGATGATTTACTGGATTTTGTCAACTCGCTTCTATTTTGTTTTTTGGAATCTGTTCATCATTTCTATTTGTGCGGAAAAAATGTTATTGCAAAATGTTTATTAATGACTTCTAAATTCTAATTTAAGTATTTTAGTTATAAAAATTTTAAAATGCCAAAATGCTTTTTCAAAATTTTTAATCAAATTTAATGAGTTTTTCTTTTGGGTATAAATCTAGTTTTTATTATTCACGTATTGTTTATATAAAATTTCGAAAGTGGAGTTCTTATGACACAGGAAGAGGTTTGTCTGAGAAAGCCTTCGACGCTGGTGTTTTGTACAGGTAAGCCTTCGTGTCTTGGGGTGGTTGTCGAAGTGTAACCTATTTTGGGGCCTCATTAGACAACAGAGAAAATGCCGATCGTGTAATGTTCTTATTGTTAAATTAAGTTAAAGCTTCAGCATATCGTGGACTTTCTAATTATCATAAGCCTTTTAAAGTCCTCTCCATTGACGCATGCAACAGCTTCTAAGCTCCTACATCGAGATTGGAAGGTGAGTTTCAGATTAGCTAGGTGGGTGTTTGACATTGGGATATAGCGTTGCTTTTGTAGTCACCCAGATTCGAGTGAGAAACCAATCTAGTGAGCTTCCATTTTTTCAACAAACTAAGAGCATAAAACAATTAAATAACAGTTTTCTTTGCTAATATGAAATGAAGAAACAGGAAGTAGGTTGTTTTTTTATCAAGGACCCAATGATAACTAATACATATAATTTGTAGAATGAGCATTATAGCATTTTTTAAGTAAATTATGCCAACCGTCTGTCAATTGAGGTAATTATTTTATTTCAGTTACATAATTTAAAGTTATCAAAATAAAATCTTTCAACTCTAATTATATTTTAGAAAAAGCTTTTGTATATCTACATTTGCAAGTTTCTAACTAAAGAAATAAATTAAAATTGAAAAATTAAAAACTCACGAAAGCACAAATGAAATAAGAAAAGCATGATGAAAAATTGTGGGATGTTGCTCAATGCTAATATTTTCACAAATGACACCACTGATGTTGTTGTGAATCCCTTTTGTGAATCTGATAATGATGTACGCCTGTAATGCATATAAATGGTGAGGTTGATGGTCAATTCTAGCCACTCTAACTGTTAATTTAGAGGTTTGTTTGAACGAATAAGAAAGCAATAACAATAGATTGCATTAATCAATTTGACATAGTAAGCATGCCTGACTTATGGAGTTGTTCTAATACTTATAAACAAGTGCTTGGAGAGCATAACCATTACCAATTGCATGTCCATTGCTGGTTAGTTGCGATAAGGCATATTTAGCCAACGATCGGTTGGTCATCGCTCAGGTTATCGATAAAATATCTAAGCAATCTATTGCTCGGGTCTCACTACCTTAAACTTTATTATTTTCTTTTGAAGTGCATTTTTAGTTTTCCGAAATTTATATATGTAATTATGTGAAGCAATATAAAAGTAGGGTAATTCATCATTCGGAATCACTTAACTTTATGAATTATTTCATAAAAATCACTCAACTTTTTTTTTTTTTTAAACTCATTCAATTTTAATTTGAGTATAATTAAAATCACGATAATTGGCTATTGCATATTTCTAGATTAATATGTATTATTTTTTCACTCACAGTCATTCAATTTTAGATATTTTTTCAATATTGTCACTGAATTTTAATTTTTTTCTTAAAACTCAAAATTTCCTTAATTTCAACTTAAATAAACCTAAAGTCTTATATTATCTATAATAGAAGATTTACAAGTTACCATAAATAAAAAATTCTCTCCCTTAATTTCATATTTTTAATAAATTTCAAATTGCATGTTTTGTTAAAATTATTTATTCCGCAAGCCTTAATATTTTTGGCACATTGTTTTATAAAAATATGTATAACTGAATTTGTAACTGAAAAAATAAATCCTCTTGAATTAATAAATAAAATTTTTTTAAAAAAATTGGTTAAATTTGTTTGGACTTATAGTGTATTTGATAGAAGGTTAAAAAATAAAAAATTTAATATTGTCCTTATAAGTTTTAATCAGTAAGGAGGGTAATTATTAACTTAAAACCCTTCAAAGTTAAAATTTAACTTCGTATAAATATTAATGAGATAAAAAATTAATATATTTTCTTTTAAGTATTCAAACAACATTAGTAAAAGTTAAAAGTTACAACAGTAATAATCACCTCTTGTTAACCTTGTACTAAATACGATATTAGAGTTAATTACATTTTGTAATTCAGTTAATGAACAATTAATCAATATTCCTTCTACTTTTAGGAACTTCTTCTTTTTTTATTATTAAATATAAAATTAATTAAAAATAATAAATATAAACTCTTTCAATGATATAAATATAATTAGAACACACATATTTTATATGAAAAAAAATTATTAAACACTTATTTCATTAGCATTTCATTGAATTTTAATTATTATTTTTAAAATGTTAAATTCTTTTTAAAAAATTTAATTTTTTTATCAACTCACTCGTGATTTATTTTGTATTGTATTTTTCATATAATTAGTCATATTATACAACATAAATAATATAATTATTTTCATGCTATTAAATAAATTTCATCCTTCTTATTTATAGCAAAATAATAACTAAAATTTAATTATTTTTAAATAAAAACGTAATTTCATCATTCAAATTTTAAAATTAGGGAAAGTGATGGTAATTTTTTTTTTCATTAGTTTTAAAATGTTCAAAATGATATAGTAGAAAGCATAAATAAATATTTGAGAATTGGAAAAACTAAAACAAACATATATTAATATGATGACTATAAATGTAAGCTAAAATATAATATGTTCCATACATTAAAATATATTTAAATTAAATATAAATCAATTAATGGAGCGTGTGTCATTAATTTTTCTTTGGAAGACATGCAAAACGTGCAAAAACAGAGCATGTCATATCAATTGATAAACTGATATTTCACGACATTATGCTTTTGCTCATTTTTTGTACCATCAAGTCAAGTGATAAATGGATATGTACCGATAAATTTTATTTGTCATTCAAATGCATTGATTTTAATACCATTTCAATTCAAGTGAGAATAATATTTATTTATTTAAATAAATAAAAATACTAATTATTATATAACATTATTAAGATATTTTAAAATATATTATTGCCTTTAGCATTTTAAAGATAAGCCATTTTTTTATCTTTATATCAATTAGGAAAAGTTTGAAATTTATAAAAATTATAATATTTTATGTTATTAATAAATTCAAAAGCTAACATCTTATAAAATTTTTAGAATTTTAAAAACAAAAATGGAAATTTAGTTTCATAGTAAAAGAATAATGGGTTGGATAGCTGATAATTTTAAAATAGTAAATATATAATATAAAATAAGAAGAATTTTTAAATTTTTATAATTTGTATATGAATACTAATCAATCAAAAAGAAAATATTTTATTTATAAATTACTCTTAAGATTTCAATCACGATATGATAAATTAACCTACAAACTATTAATTAAAGTAATTCTTAAAATTATTATTTTTATAATAATTTATATTTAAAATTCCTAATTAGGCTTTCTTAGGCCCATTGGGCCTAATTAAATTTAATTAGGTCCATTTAAGAACTACCCATATTAAATTTAAAAAAAATAAAATTTTATTTAAATTTAATTAAATTAATTTCTTTAAAAAAATATATATATTTTTTTTTCAAGATCATGCCATGAAATTAATAATTTAGCTCTATACCTCCAATTATATCTTATAGTCATATAATTTGTCATCATTGGGTTTCCCACAGCCTCGATGCATGTACTCATCATAAAATAAGAGTTTACAGTTTGCCCCCCACTTTGACAACAGTTGAAATCAATGTGAAAGCATTGTTCAAGTTTCGTCAAAGTGAATCTCAATCTTCTAATAACTATGAAACATTGGCTATAAGGATCGACTACATCTTGCTCGGTAGACATACTCTATATTATGAGACTAGCTACAGTCTCATTATCGTGATAATTGTTTCATGTGAAAATCGAGTGCATCTTACTCTATCGATACACTCTGCCTCATGGGACTAGCTATGGTCTCATGACAATGGCAACTGTGTGATTTGAAATATTTTGGATTCGTATTTAGGACCGCGGTCCTAAACTACCTACGTATCCCCCTCACTATCCTGAGGAAGAATCAGACCCACTCATAGTTCGACACTTAAAACAGTGGTGATGCATGTTCTTCTACGCCTTACACACCTACAGGGACATGTGTGTTCTTCTACACCTTACACAACTATGCCATATGCCCTAAACAACGTTTAAAGTCTTACCAAAAATATTTGTCTTGAAATGTTGTGGATTCGTATTTAGGACTACAATCCTAAACTGCCTACACACCCCCCTCGCTATCCTGAGGAAGAATCAGACGCTCTCATAGTTTGACACTTAAAACTATGGTGATGCATGTTCTTCTATGCCTTATACACCTACAGGTGATATGTTGATGCATGTTCTTCAATGTCTTACACAACTATGTCATATGCCCTAAACAACGTCTAAGGACTTACTAAAAAACATTTGTCATGAAATATTATGGGTTCGTATTTAGGACCACAGTCCTAAACTGCCTACGTATCCCCCTCATTATCCTGAGAACGAATCAAACCCCCTCATATTTTGACACGTGTGGAGATGCATATTCTTCTACGCCTTACACACCTACAGGTGACATATTGATGCGTGTTCTTCTACGCCTTACGCAACTATGTCGTGTGCCCTAAATAATTTTTAAGAACTTACTAAAAAACATCTATTTCATGATTTGAAAAAACTAGGATGACTGGATCTCAAAACTCTCTTTGTGATTTTTATGCTTCCTGTATGCTACTTCTTATCATTGGCATGCTGATTTTACTAAAGATTCTAAAAACTTAGTCCTCTGAGGGACCTCTTTTTGGAAAAACTTTCTTTTAACCTTAAAATTTTCTAGGAAAAATGTTCACTAAAAAGACTTCCTTAAGGTCACAATACAATTCCCCTCTGATTTTTCTTTTTCTTCGCTCCCCTCATGGCTCATTATTCTAAAGTTATTTCAAAACCTTGTTTTGCCTTGACTCATTTCTCTTCCATGAACTCCATTCTTTGTGCCCTAACTTTTGCCTGAAATGCCCTTTCGAGTTTTCATCTCAGCGAGCTTGCTCTAACTTTTGCCTAAGTAGCCCTTTCAGGTTTTCCACCTAGCGAGCTCTTTTTTTTTTTTTTGAAATTAGATAATTACCAGGGCATTCATATCAAGCACCTATTCTGTCATGCTCACAAGACAATATGTTAAATCAAAATAATGTAGTTCAATTAGTTAATCTTTTGATGTATCCTTCAAGACACGAACATTCATAATCATAATTAAATAAAACCTATTTATGGTTAATGCAATAAAAGTTTTTTTATTTATTCAGGTACACCATTACTCCCTCTTACATTTAGTTTTACCAAATTTTCAACCTTCCAAAGTAAGAAATAAGTTTATAACCTGCAGAATGGCTTTTTCAGGTTTTCCATCCGGATCTTCTTTCATCTCTCCTTTTGCCTAGACAACCTTTTGCAGATTTTTAATCTAGCATTTTTTTTTCTTTTCTTCTTTTTTTTTTCTTTGACACTTACGCCTAGACTGCCTTTTACAGGTTTTCAGCCTAGCAGACCTATCTCACACAAAGTACCATTTGAGCATGTCTAAATTGACTGGTTCTTAAAATTCATTCCCTTCTAGGTCTGATATTCTTACTATGGCAAAATCTTTTTGACTATGTATGGACCATCCTAGCTTGGGGTAAATTTTCCTCTTAAATCAAAAGGGACAGGCCGATCTTGTTTCAAAACCATGTCTCTCTCTTTGATCTTTCTTGGCTTCACCTTCTTATTAAAGGCCTTAGCTATCTTCCTCTGATAAGCTTGCACATGATACAAGGTTCACATTCTCTTTTCATCAACCAAAGCTAGTTCTTCGTATCTCTTCCAAGCCCACTCATTTTTTAGGATCTTAGCTTCTAGCATCACTCTTAAGGATCTGGTCTCTTGCTTAATAGATAGCATTGCTTTAGTCCCATACACTAAAAAGAACGGGGTTGCCCCCGTGGATGTCCGTGTAGTACTACGATAACTTTAAAGAACTTAAGGGAGTTTTTCAGGCCAATCCTTATATGTTTCGAACTTTTTTTCCCAACTAGAATCTTTCCATTCATATGGGAACCACACATTCCTACATATACTTCTTTCATTATTTACTCAGCCTATTTTTCTATCACACATAAGAGTGTGTAGAATTGTCCCCCGGCTAAAGTAAGTTGAGTGGTTAATCTATGAATTGTTGCTTTATCTCTTTTGTTGGCTTATTGTAAGTATTCTCACTTCCAGAGACCTCCTTATGTCTTCATATCATTTTTCTTCTCCCTCTAGGTCCACATGTGCTACTATTAATCCTCCATAGCATAAAATTTTTCTTTTCATTAGGATAACTAGCTAAGTCAACTTTTGATCACTCTTTTCCTATGGGGACACTAGCGTGGCTTGGGAATCGACCATCTAATTTTAAGCTCAAGACACGTGCTTCTTGGTACTTTGTTAACAAGGCTATAAATTTATCTCTTTCTTCTTGGGTTAAATCTTTAGCTAACTCAACATCTTTAGGATTATTTGGTGTACCCAAATTAATAGAGATTGATTTTGATGCATTAATAGAAACTAATTCTAAATGATTATGAATGCCATGCATATACCCATTAGAATAAATATCAAACATGTAAGCAGAAGGACTGGTCATGTTATTGATCTTCGCCTTAAAATTAGCATCAAGTATATCAGAAATGGAAACATCAAGATTATCACTCGTGAGCATTACAAAAGACAAACTCAAAGCGAGGATGTAGCTTTAGGTGCTTAGTTTTCCATGCAGTCCTTAGATCAATGGTCCTAATTTTCTGCTTTAGCACTTTCACATGTAGTAACTCCTAATTATATGTCCAGGCAATTGCCCCCCTCTTTCAAGAACTTAGGAGATTTTGGCTCTTTTTCCTCTTTAGTTTGCTCATAGCCCAAACCATACATTGTGATCTGCCCCTTCATCTCAAGAAAAGTCACTAGGCTATCTATACGTTTTTTGAGGCCCATGCTAGGAAAAAACTTCATCCCTTTCTTCACAGTAGCCACTTTTGGATCTATCAAGTTTTTATAGATCCTACCAACTTGAAAAGCAGACATTGGTAGATCTGAACTATCTACTTGTAATGCAACTACCTCCTCATCAGAATCGGTCCAGACATCCAAAGGACCCTCATCATAGCTAGAATTATGACAAATGTCAACAACTATTATAGGTTGAGGTTTATTGGGCTTTTGGATGGGTTAGATTAAGTCAATAATCCCATCATGGTTATTTGGGGTGGTGGAGATTATGTAAAGATCTGGTGGAGATGGAAAAATTGGTTAGGCATAGGGTTGGTGCAAGTGTTTGGTCAGTTTTCTGGGTTGGTTATCTTTTTGGCATCAATTAGGTTTTAGATATCATGCTTAAGTTGGAAGCATCAATCGGTGTCATGACCGTGGGTTTGGTGAAACTAGCAATATTGGTTGATATCATAGCTAGGTGGAAGTGGATTTGGTGTCAGTTTGAGTGTTAAGAGCTACAACAGGTCTTGAGATTTGAGACAATTGAAAACTTTGGATAAGGATTAGTTAAATTGGGAAAATCTCCTTAGGGTGCGAGACACAATTTGAACCTTAATAACTTTATTGTCACTTAATTGACCTACCTCAGGGCCTCTTCCAAAAGTAGACTCTTCCAACTCAAACATCTTAGCGTTCAAGGTTTCATCAAGCATGGCCATAGTTTCTTCCATCTTAAGTAATACAGGTGAAATCCTTATTAGTCTCTTCACTTCCCTAACCTAAGTGACCTAATCGGAAGTCTCTTTGGTGTGTTTCGAGGCTATGTTTGCTAAAAAAAAATAGGATTTAAGGGTTAAACTAAACATCCTATGTAGATGAATGCAATGCATGAATGAACCTTTTTTTTTTTTTTACCTTTACCTTTACAAAACCAAAACCAAATCATGCCAATAGAATCAAAACTGAACTAAAACCAGACCATATAAACTGAACTAAAATTGGACCAAATACTGAATCAAAAAAAAAAAAAAAAAAAAAAAATATATATATATATATATATATATATATATATATATATATATATATATATATATATATATATATATATATATATATATCTCCAGAACTAAATCTTTGCCCCCTTATACCTTCAACTCTCACGTGTAGGGTAAGAAAAAAATTCTATCCTAGGCTACGGTACACTGGACACACCAACAGGGGGTGGTCCAGGACGATCCTTCCCTCACAAAAAAAGGATTTATATTCTTAAAGTTTAACTATAAGTAAGCATCCTCTTGTTTAACACGGGTTTTAAAATGGACTTGGGCCTATACACACATTGGGTTTATGCATAGGCCTAGGTTTTTCTCAACTACCACTAGAACTTATGGTTTGAATAGTAAGGTTATAAATCCAGTACAACAAAAATCTACGGGGCACCTAGGGCTAAAATCTTTGGCTCATGGGCTTCATTGGGTAAGAAAAGGGTCACCCATGCGAGAGCTTGTCCATTAAGCACTGGCCAAGCTGTGGCTCTTTTATATACTTGAAGGTACAGGCATGGGGTGCTAGTATTCACCAATTCGTCATAGCTCGAGTGGAACTATGGTCTCCTTGGCTAGTACTAGCAGGGCTAAAAAGGGCAAGGGTGAACTGTGTGATAGTGTAGTGCAGTACAAAAAGTTTAACAGATGAATAATATTAGACTAATAGAAACATGTTGGAGTAACTATCCTTTCAGTCCCCAATGGAGTCACCAAACTGTAGAGCGATAGGGGGCCGTGAGGCAAAATATCATCCACTAGAATTATATAAAATGCACCGGGTAATGCTCAAGAAAAATGGTGAAGTAGCAATGGTCTCACTTAAGTACCACTTCTTTAGATAGCATTTCCTAGACATGCACTTCATACAATCCTAATAGAATCAAACCGCTGGTAAGTATCATCTTCCTATAATACTACCACGGTACTAAGGATTTATGCCACGAAGGCATAGACAGACAAGAGTTGCCACCCGGGTAATAACCGGGACATATTCAGTGTTTCTTCTGAAGGTCATGGATGGCAACTTACTCCTTGCAGAGTTTCCACAATCGTCATTACCATAGCCCAATGTCTAGGTTTGAGATAGTGGATACGCACGGGGAAAGTGTTAGGCACCCCTTACGCCTGGTTTAACCTCGTTAATTTGAGTGTCAGTCCTCTACTAATATTTCTAGAAGTCTTATTTATTATTCTCTATTAAACTTTATCCTAAAAATGCAATTCTAATCCTACATACGCAAGTAATTCACAAAAGGATTGTTGTTTGCAAACAATTTTCATGTACAAGTAATTCCTATATATGGGATTGCTAATTATTTAAATGATATTTACTAGATGACTAAAATTAATTTATTATTGATAATTTAATTTACAAATAAATTCAATTTCAAATAACCTTAAGTTTCTATTTAACCTAATTAATTAATTTTTCATCAAGTTACCCTAAAGATAATTAAACTAAATTAATTATGTACATGTGTAATTTATTTTAATATCACATGAGGCCCAAACAATCAAAACCTAATAAAGATTTCTAAAATGCAAATTTATTTTACAATTACTAAGTATTAAATTATATTTATTTTACATGCCAAGGTTAGTTTAGTTACAAACAAGATTAATTTTAATTTACCAAGTATTTATTTAAATTAATTATATAAAAAAGTCAGTTAAATTAAAAAACAAAGTTAATTTTAATTTAACAAATAAAAATCTTATTATTACTACATTTTCATGCCAATAATTATTTTAAGAATTTACGGCTACTTACTTATTGATAATTACAGTTGTCATTGGGGCAAGCTACCCTTAAAAAAGGGCTTTCTCTTCTAGTATGGCAATGATATCCTGGCTTACTCCTGTTTAGCTCCATGTAAACTCAACGCAAATGCCCTCTTTGATGCTCACCTTAAGGCTACTTACCAATTTTGTTTGTAATAAAAAAATAAAAAAAAAAACTAAACAAAATAAGAAAATACAAATAACAATTCACATTGAATTCTAACTCTAGTCTCCTAAAGGACTTAAAATTCCTAATAAGTTACAACTACCTAATGGTGTAAGTCTTACAACATAATCCAAACACTTTATAACACCTCTTAAATTAAAAGAACACAGAAAAATAGATCAAATATCAATTAGAACCCAAGAACAAACAAGAACTTGCATAAACATACAATTTTCAGATTTTGGCAGATTGACAGTAGTAAGAAATCCGATTTTTGAAAAATAGTTAGACATGCCTAAAAATCATAAAAAAAATTACAGAAGACAGCTAACACGTCATACAAGATAGTAAAATTTATAAATTAAACAAATCTCTAGCCAAATGGCTTACACAAATTGTGACTTTTTCCAGTGACAGAATCGCACTACTTTTTTGTAAAATTCATAACTCATCACCCATAATAGTTATGAATGCGAAACCAATTGGAAAATATTCATAAGATTCTGAAATTAATTTTAGACACTAGATTCACACAAAATTATTAAGAAACAAGAGAGATATGGGCTTCACAAATTGGGTATACTGTAAATAAGATTTTACAGGAATCCTAACTTTAAATAGCCATAACTTACAAATACACAAGCTTTTTTAGTGATTCTTGAGCCTAAAACTAATAGAATTTCATGAAGAATATAAATATAATTTTATTAAAATTTTTACAGATTCAAAAAATAACAAAAAATAATAAAAATGTGAAAGGCAGAAAACTAAATATGTGCAAAGTTGTGTATCCTCTCAAATTAAGCATGATTACATGATCCACATGAATATGCAAGATAAATTAAAAGATAAAGAACACAGAATTAAATATTACATGGCATAGATCCTGAAAAGAAAACAACAAAAACCAACCTTCAAGAAATCTTACATGAAAATTTTCTCGAAGAAAGGAAAAAAAATAAGAAATGACTAAAAGAGTTTCTGAATATATCTAAATTTTCTATAGCTCTTAGGTATCTCTAAATAGCCCTGAATATTTCTGAATCTTTTTTTCCTTTTATTTTTTCTTTTTTTTTTCTCTTTTTCTTTCTTTTTTCTCCCCTTTTTTCTTTTCCAGTAGGGTATTTATAGGGTTTTGAGAGAGATGTGTGATAAGGTTTGGAATCCTAGGGTGATAAGTTTTAGATAACTTAAATAACTGGAGTTACAGAATCTGGGTGAGACTGGGATATGGAAGAGGTGTTCCAACCAATAGGAAGAGAGAGAAAGGGGGTGACACCAATAGGGAGTGAGGAAGAGAGTGGGGCCAAGAGGGAGAGAGAGTTTGTATGGGAGAGGGATAGAGAAAAAGATGTTTTTTTTTTATTTTAATTTTTAGAAAATAAATTAAATGGGTCCTATTTAAAATTTCATTAGATTTTCTTAGGCTCATGGGGCTCAATTAAATTTAATTAGGTCCATTTAAAAATTACCCATATTAAATTTAAACAAAACAAAATTTTATTTAAATTTAATTAAATTAATTTCCTAAAAAAACATATTACTATTTTTTTTTTCAATATCATGCCACATAATTAATAATTCAGCTTCATACCTCTAATTACATCTTACAGTCATATAATTTTTCATTATTGAGTTTTCTACAGTCTCAATACACATACTTATCATAAAATAAGAGTCTACATAGATATTTTAGATGCTCATCTTTTAGATATATACAAGCACATTGCCGGCGCCTTGCAACACACATATATATATATATATATATATATATATATATATATATATATATATATATATATATATATATATATATAAACTAAAACCTATATAAATAAATTTTTAATTTTATATTAAAGGCTCTTTATAATAAATCAATTTTGAATGTTTACAATTTGATATATTTTTTTCATTAAATTATTACTATTATACTCCATTATTTTTTTTAATAATTATGTTCAACTTATCATGTGACATTTTTAATCCAAATATTTGAGATTTTTTTGCATATAAAATAAAAAAAAATATTTAAGTAAACATTTCAATTTTATTGATATTAGAAATCTCAAAGATATTACATTTAAAAATCAATTTACTAATTAAAGGAAATAAGATACATTATTAAATTATATTAGTTATATAATAAAATATTTCATATTAAAGAATAGTGAAGAGAGTAAATTAGTCATTAAATATAAAAAAGTAGAGATATAATTAAAAAGCCTAGAATAAAGTATCATTTTTATTGTTTTTAAGAATAGTGAAAGTGATTTCTCTTTTTATATATTTGTATAATAATAATAATTTAATTGAGTTTTTAACGTGTTAATTAAATATGTTTTTTTTAAATATATCTTTTTACACTTACTAAAATAATGGGATTATGTTGTTGAGTCTATGGAAATAGTGTAACAAAATTAACAAATTGCATGTTTTGTTAAAATTATTTATTACGCAAGATTTATAAAAATATGTATTAATATATAAAATTTTAATTAATATATAAAAATATGTATTAATATATAAAAATTTTAATTAAATATTATCCTTATAAATTTTAATGTATAAGGAGGAAAATTATTAACTTAGACTCTTCAAAGTTAACATTTAACTTCACATAAATATTAATGAGATAAAAAATTAACATAGTTTCTTTTAATTATTCAAACAACATTAATAAAAGTTAAAAGTTATAAAAATAATAATCACCTCTTGTTAACCTCGTACTAAATACGATATTAGAGTTAATTACATTTTGTAATTCAGTTAATGAACATTTAATCAATATTGCTTTTACTTTTAGGAACCTTTTCTTTTTTATCACTAAATATAAAATTAATTAAAAATAATAAATATAAACTCTTTTAATGATATAAATATAATTAGAACACACATATTTTATATGAAAAAAAATTATTAAACACTTATTTCATTAGCATTTCATTGAATTTTAATTATTATTTTTAAAATGTTAAATTCTTTTTAAAAAATTTAATTTTTTTATCAACTCACTTGTGATTTATTTTGTATTGTATTTATCATATAATTAGTCATATTATTGTCACGACCCAACCTATGGGCCGGACCGGCACTAGGATCTAGGCCAGCCTAAAGCCCCCGAGGCCCGTAGTAAGCCTAACTATTCCTTAACCCAACTCTAAGGCCCATTTGGGCCCAATTTCAAGAAACCAACCGGACAGAGTCCGGCCATAAAATGGACCTTTCAACGGGGAGTTTTTGACTCACCCGACCTGTAAACACATTATATCATCAATTGGGGAGCTCAGCTCACCCTCCACATACTCATAGCATCATAAAAATAAATGGGAGCTCAGCTCCCTCATCCAGTCCATCAAACATGCATGTGATAATAATTTTACAGGTCCAGACTAACAATTTATATTACAGACCTAAATTAATTAAATACTTCTAACACATGCGGAAATTCTAGGAGTAAATAAAATTACACAAATATTGATAAACAACCTGCGAAGGAGAAAAGCAGGTTAACCACAATAAAATCCTCCTGTAGCTTGAAAAAAATATTGAACAGAAGTGAGCGTTCGACTCAGAGAGTAAAATATCAATTTTAACCATAATCTCTATAACTATCTAAAACTAATGCACCGTGTGGAGTGAAATGCAACATCAGCAATAAGTTCACATCATAACAACAAAAAGGCAATTTGGAGCACTCACACACCCAGTAATATCAATCATAATATATGGGAGCTGATCCCCTATACAGCTCTCTTAAATCCAACCTGTGCCAGCGAAGAACTCAGCTCGGACTTCCACTTAATAACCAAATCGGGGTCCCAGCAAAGAACTCAAGCCGTGTCTACCCCGAAGGACCGGGTCCTAGCGAAGATCTCAAGCCTTGTCTACCTGTCCTATCCATAGTCCACACCACATCACACGCACGCCAACACACGCACACTGCTCCAAATTACCACAACAACATACACGGCACTTTCACAGTTATGAATGCAACATAAATCGTGTTTAGAGTTTATCTACATAGATATATGCATATAAGTGATGCATGGGCATGCTTGAACATATAATAATATCGAAATTACAATTAAAATTAATATTTTATTCACAGACTTGACAACGATCACTGTGGCGGCTGAGCGGAGGAAAAAGGCTGTCCCGGCTCACCTGACAATTACATTACAATTATTTAATACAAATGACTCAATACAAATCAAGAAAAGACCAAATACATCCTAAGTCGTGCCGAAAATCCTGCAGAGTCTCCCCTATACCTAGGACCTACCCAACCTGAAAAAGGGCTCAAAACACACTTCTATATCCACAATCCATATATCCACAACTCAATCACATCACACAGCCCCTCCTGGGCCCATCAAATCAATCATCCATCACAATATGTAAATTTTCAATTTAGTCCTTATAATTGATTATTTTTGCAAAAATTGCCCAAACAAGCTCTAAAAATTCTAAAAATTTGCCCCGCGGTCCCTAGCAATATTACTAGGCTATTGCAAAAAGAATCATAATTTTCTGAGCTACCACGAATATTTTACGGATTTTTAATCCTATTTAAACACTAGAAAATTATGAAAAAGCAAGGTTCGGGTTTACCTTTGCCGATTCCGACTTCGGGAACGTGCTCGGGATGTCTGACAATGGTGGGGTAGCCAAAACCTGGATCCAATTCGGAGACTTTTCCGGTAACGGGTCTGTCTGGCCGGAAATTCACAGACCCGGACAACTGTCGAATTTCCACGAATTGAGAATACCTACACAAAGCCCATAACACGGGGGTTAGTACATAAATTTTTCAGAATTTTCTAAGCTCATTAAATGCTCAGAAAAACACTGCGAAGTTCCGTGGGACCCACCGAAAAATGTTGTAGGAAAATTTTGAAATTTATGTCGCCGCGAAGCTCTCGACGAGTGGAGCGCTCTGGTACTCTCGGTTTTCTCGTGGGGTTTACAGTTTGTGAGAAATCTAGCCCAAAAGTCAAAATGGGCTAAAATTTCTCGAACAAAAATTGGACAAACCGCTCGATGGATTTCGGTGTTCTTAGTGTTTATGGAAAGCTCTCGATGAATAGATGAGTTTAGACACAAGACCCGGTCCGATTGGTGGTCGGATCGGCCGAATTTTGGTCGGGAAGATGAACGGTCGCGCGCGCAAGGGAGGGCGTTCGCGCGCGTTTTCCGGCCGTTTGGGGCGGCGGCCGGCCGTGGGGAAGGGGTGGGGCGGCGCGCCGGTGAGCTGGGGTGGCGGGGGAGGTGGCTGGCCGGCGGGCTGGGGCGGGAGGAGAGAGAAAACGGGAGAAAGAGAGAAGGAGGAGGAGACGCGCGCGGGAGAAAAAGAAGAAGAAGAGGGAGCCGGTCCGATTCGACCGGTCCGATCCAGTCCGGTTCGATTGAAAATACAAAATTTTGAATTTTTACTCTGCCTTGGGACCGAAAACGAGGTCCAAAAATTCTGAAAAAATTCCAGAAAACTCAGAAAAATTCGTAGACTCCAAATATATTTTTAATTTTGCCACGTGGTCTTTAAATTAATTTTTAAAAATCATCAAAGTTTATATTTTCGGAAAATCAAACCCGATTTCGAAAATCAGAAAAATTTTAAATAATTTCTTAAAATTTAAATAAAATTAAAATATCAATAGTACTCATAAAATAATAAAATTTAAAATTTTTGAGGTGTTACAATTATATAACATAAATAATATAATTATTTTCATGCTATTAAATAAATTTCATCCTTCTTATTTATTGCAAAATAATAACTAAATTTTAATTATATTTAAATAACAACATAATTTCATCATTCAAATTTTAAAATTAGGGAAAGTGATGGTAATTTTTTTTTTTCATTAGTTTTAAAATGTTCAAAATGATATTGTAGAAAGCATAAATAAATATTTGAGAATTGGAAAAACTAAAACAAACATATATTAATATGATGACTATAAATGTAAGCTAAAATATAATATGTTCCATACATTAAAATATATTTAAATTAAATATAAATCAATTAATGGAGCGCGTGTCATTAATTTTTTTTTGGAAGATAAGCAAAATGTGCTAAGACAGAGCATGTCACATCAGTTGATAAACTGATATTTCATGACATTATGCTTTTGCTCATATTTTTTATCATCAAGTAAAGTGATAAATAGATACGTACCGACAGATTTTATTTGTCATTCAAATGTATTGATTTTAATACTATTTCAATTAAAGTGAGAAAAATATTTATTTATTTAAATAAATAAAAATACTAATTATTATATAACATTATTAAGATATTTTAAAATATATTATTGCCTTTAGTATTTTAAAGATTAGCCATTTTTTTATCTTTATATCAATTAGGAAAAGTTTGAAATTTTTAAAAATTATAATATTTTATGTTATTGATAAATTCAAAAGCTAACATCTTATAAAATTTTTAGAATTTTAAAAACAAAAATGGAAATTTAGTTTCATAATAAAAGAATAATGGGTTGGATAGCTGATAATTTTAAAATAGTAAATATATAATATAAAATAAGAAAAATTTTTAAATTTTTATAATTTGTATATGAATACTAATCAATCAAAAAGAAAATATTTTATTTATAAATTACTCATAAATTGACTTATAAATTATTAATTAAAATAATTCTTAAAATTATTATTTTTATAATAATTTATATTTAGGTATAATTTTTTATTATAAAAAATTGAAACATATTGATTGATTTCCAAAATTAATTTAAAAGTTGATGCAAAATAATCTTTTAATTGTTCTTAAAACAATAAAAAAAAATATTAGATATTTTGATATATTAATATAATACAATTCATCTCATCGATATTATATATTTTTACTTTTCTTAAGAATAGTGAAAGTCTCGCTCCCTTTAGTTATATATTTTAAATGATTTCTTTGATTGAATATATTTTAATAAGTCATATGTTTCTTTGAAGTAAATACATATAATAAATATTAGCAATTTTGAATTTATTATGAAATTTTAAAATTTTTAAACGTTTCTTATATATAATGCAATTTATATCAATCTTAAAAATAAAATTTAAATACGTTCATCTGTTTATTTGATTCAAACTCTAAGTTTCTAATGTTTGAATATTAATCTCATTATTTGATTGATTCTATAAATTTAACGTGATCATATGAAAATGGGTCAATATATTTTAACAGTGTTTAATAATCAATGGATCTTAGAAAATAATTTAGATTGAAGATATTAATTCATTATAAATTGAATATATAATAGCTAATAAGTTTAAATTACATTATAATCTATAAATAAAAAAAAAGATTTTTTATTAAATTAATAAAATAACTACATATATATTTATATTTATTGAAAACTACAATAGAAATTGAAAAATAATAATAATAATAATAATTTTATGTATTAATATTATTATGATTTATGAAGGATGAATGGGGAGGATAGGCGCATTTGCGGGTGATAAGGGAAAGGAAATATTATTATTTATTTTATTAGTGATGTTGGTCCTTAGTGTGGGGCTTTGGATCCAAAATTAAAGTGCAGCTGGGCTTTGAATAGAAGAATCTGTAGAGCACAACATACCAAATTTAAGCAAAACGAAGAGTCAGGGATAAAAGAGTCTTTTTGCCGTTCTTAGGCTGTCTTTTGGTAGAGTATAATAACCCGATCAGAAATAGGGCTTCAATCAGAAGTTATTCTCTGTTCCTGGTCGCTGAGAGCCGCTTCGCCCTCTCTCTCTTCTCACTCAGTCTCTCTTCTCACTCAGCTCTTGGAATTACAGGTTTTCTAGCCTATGTCTTGCTACGATTATCTTTTGTCTACTCTGGAATCTTTCTCTCGTTTGCTTACCATTATGTATTATGTTTTCAGGTAAGCAATGGCGGCAACCTTGGCAGCGACGCCAGTGACGGGAGAACCTACTCAGCCTTACAACGAGGTTAAACTCTTCAACCGATGGACCTTTGAGGAAGTTCAGGTTATAAGTTGCTTCTCCTGTTCACTCTCAATCATTTTAATTATTTTTTTTATTATATTAAGTGTATTTTGCTTCTGATTGATGTTTGGATTAGAACGTGGTTAAATCTTATTTGCAATTGTATGTATATGTTGATCTGTGTTATTATGATTTTTTTCTGTTTATCATTTGATCTGCTCTTCTGGGTTTTGAGTAATCTCTGGTGGTTTAATATGTGTTGTCCAGTTCCATATTTTATTCTCTGTTTTGTATAGAGTTGTGTATAGCTTATTGAATGTAATCTTTTTTAAAATGAAATATCACAGATATTAGAGATTGTGTGGTGTTTCTGAGTTTGTTGCTTTTTGTTTGGATTCGTTCTGTTTTGCTTTGTGCCGGCCAATTGTGAATGTCGGGTAGTTTTCCAAGTCCCAACTTTAATTTGGGTTTTTTACTGTGAAAATTTGCCTATAAATTTTTGTGTGGGACGTTCTTAACAAAGATAGCGGTCAAAGGATGAATAACGCAATTCTAGATAATTTGTTTGCTTTATGTGCCTTCTTGCATGTCTCAATTGAGGGAAGAAGTTAAAGAATTGTGATAATTTTGTGGTTAGGAAGTATATAGCCGTGGCACTGAGATATTGTTTTTTGGTTGCTTTTGCTTGTCTTGTTGAGGGCCCAACTGGTTAGGCTTAATTGTAACTGTATATAATGTGAGTAGCCACATACAGACATAGCAAGGCACACCTCATCTAAGTTGTTTCTTGTGCTTTACTGAAATTGTCATAGGTATTAACATTTGCTTTATTGTGCCTATCCAGAGCTCCACCCCCTTTTTGAAATATCACAGCCTATTGTTGTTTTAGGCTCCGTTTGTTTTACAGAAAATATTTGCCTAAAAAACATTTTTGGTATTTTCTGTTGTCTGGGAACACTTAGGAAAATTGGTCAATGAAAAGTATTTTTCATTTTTCTGGTCAAAGGAAAATTAAGTCATTTCTAAGGAAAATGGCTTTCATTTTTTAAAAGAGAATGTTATTTTCTATTTTCTAAATTTTGAAAATCTTATTAAAATGTGAACACACTTATACATATATGAGATAAATAAGTATTATTAATTTAATATTACAACCAGAAAATATTTTTATGGAAAATATTTTTTTGGAAAATATTTTTCATATTTTACATATAAAGTCATTTTTCCGCGAAACAAACGGAACCTTAATATGTTATCTTTTATTTTTTGGGCTTGAATAATTTGATGAACTTTGGCTTAAACTGATGGTTGCTGCCTCATGGGACTGCACCTGCTAGTGCTAGTTCCATGGCTTTGCAAACTGATTAGCCAGTCAAATATATGTTCTCAATTAGATCATATAAAATGCCCTCTGGATCTTGAATCTTTAATATGACTATGGTTTTTATATCTGTGTGTTGGGGCCATATTGCTGTGATCTTTAAAATTAATATGTTAAGATCTATCTTCTCAATTAGGGTTCATTGTTGAATTTTTTGTGCATCAGGTTAATGATATTTCCTTGAGTGATTACATTGGAGTCCAACCAGCTAAGCATGCAACCTATGTTCCGCACACTGCTGGGAGGTACTCAGTCAAGCGTTTCAGGAAGGCCCAGTGCCCAATTGTAGAGAGGCTTACAAACTCATTGATGATGCACGGCAGAAACAATGGGAAAAAATTGATGGCAGTTAGGATTGTGAAGCATGCTATGGAAATCATTCATCTCCTAACTGATCAAAACCCAATCCAAGTTATCGTGGATGCCGTGATTAACAGGTGCATTATTTGGTTTTATGCTGGAGTACAATTGGATGTTGGGTTTACTCTGGATATTTAAAGTTCATTGCATGATGTCCCTGTTTTTGTAGGCATTTGGATTTTATGTTTCCTACCTTTATCTATTTGACTCAATTTTTTCTTTGTTTCGGTCAATGTTGTATTACTAAAGTGGGCCCCGGGAAGATGCCACTCGAATTGGTTCTGCTGGTGTTGTCAGGCGTCAGGCTGTGGATATCTCTCCTCTGAGGCGTGTTAACCAGGCCATCTACCTCCTTACCACTGGTGCTCGTGAAGCTGCTTTCAGAAACATCAAGACTATTGCAGAATGTTTGGCAGACGAGCTCATCAATGCTGCAAAGGGCTCTTCCAACAGGTTGAATTTCATTCTTATTTTTCATATTCTCTCTTTCTGAACAGTTGATATCTGTTCTGCTTACTTCTGGTCATGACCCACCCTGCGTTTTCAGTTATGCTATCAAGAAAAAGGATGAGATTGAAAGAGTTGCTAAGGCCAACCGATGAGATATCAATGCCAGATGGGGATGGCAGTGGAAAAAGTTTTTTGCTTGTCTCAGGATTTTTTTAGTTCTGTTGTAAAATTTTGAGCATACTAATGATGTTCGCCTGGTGTTTATTTGTGCTAACGATTGCTTTCCTTTTATTTGGAGTTTTATCATGTTATTAAGAATGCATTAGCAACTTAAAGTTGCTCAAATTTTGCGTTTTCTTTTTATAAATATCATGAATTTTATTTGTGTGTGTGTTTTCAATTTGTAATGGCATGTGTGTATCATAGCACAGATAAATGCTCGTCTTTGGTGCTGTGGGCCTCGAGATGATTTACTGGATTTGGTCAACTCGCTTCTATTTTGTTTTTTGGAATCTGTTCATCATTTCTATTTGTGCGGAAAAAATGTTATTGCAAAATGCTTATTAATGACTTCTAAATTCTAATTTAAGTATTTTAGTTATAAAAATTTTAAAATGCCAAAATGCTTTTTCAAAATTTTTAATCAAATTTAATGTGTTTTTCTTTTGGGTATAAATCTAGTTTTTATTATTCACGAATTGTTTGTATAAAATTTCGAAAGTGGAGTTTTTATAACGCAGGAAGTGGTTTGTCTGAGAAAGCCTTCGACGCTGATGTTTTGTGAAAGGCTCGAGTAAGGGCACAGGTAAGCCTTCGTGTCTTGGGGTCGTTGTCGAAGTATAACCTATTTTGGGGCCTCGTTAGACAACAAAGAGAAAATGCCGATCGTGTAATGTTCATATTGTTAAATTAAGTTAAAGCTTCAGCGCATCGTGGACTTTCTAATTATCATAAGCCCTTTAAAGTCCTCTCGAATAATGCATGCAACAGCTTCTAAGCTCCTAGATCGAGATTGGAAGGTGAGTTTCAGATTAGCTAGGTGGGTGTTTGACATTGGGATATAGCGTTGCTTTTGTAGCCACCAAGATTCAAGAGAGTGAGAAACCAATCTACTGAGCTTCCATATTTTCAACAAACTAAGAGCATAAAACAATTAAATAACAGTTTTCTTTACTAATATGAAATGAAGAAACAGGAAGTAGGTTGTTTTTTTATCAAGGACCCAATGATATACATATAATTTTTAGAATGAGCATTGTAGCTTTTTCTAAGTAAATTATGTCAACCGTCTGTCAATTAAGGTGATTATTTTATTTCAATTACATAATTTAAAATTATCAAAATAAAATCTTTCAACTCTAATTATGTTTTAGAAAAAGCTTTTGTATATCTACATTCGCAAGTTTCTAACTAAAGAAATAAATTAAAATTAAAAAATTAAAAACTCACCAAAGCACAAATGAAATAAGAAAAGCATGATGAAAAATTGTGGGATATTGCTCAATGCTAATATTTTCACAAATGACACCACTGATGTTGTTGTGAATCCCTTTGACAAATCTGATAATGATGTACGCCTGTAATGCATATAAATGGTGAGGTTGATGGTCAATTCTAGCCACTCTAACTGTTAATTTAGTGGTTTGTTTGAACGAATAAGAAAGCAATAACAATAGATTGCATTAATCAATTTGGCATAGTAAGCATGCCTGACTTATGGAGTTGTTCTAATACTTATAAACAAGTACTTGGAGAGCATAACCATTACCAATTGCGATAAGGCATATTTAGCCAACGATCGGTTGGTCATCGCTCAGGTTATCGATAAAATATCTAAGCAATCTATTGCTCGGGTCTCACTACCTTAAACTTTATGATTTACTTTTGAAGTGCATTTTTAGTTTTCCGAAATTTATATATGTAATTATGTGAAGCAATATAAAAGTAGGGTAATTCATCACTCGGAATCACTTAACTTTATGAATTATTTCATCAAAATCACTCAACTTTTTTTTTTTTAAACTCATTCAATTTTAATTTGAGTATAATTAAAATCATGATAATTGGCTATTGCATATTTCTAGATTAATATGTATTATTTTTTCACTCGCAGTCATTCAATTTTAGATATTTTTTCAATGTTGTCGCTGAATTTTAATTTTTTTCTTAAAACTCAAAATTTCCTTAATTTCAACTTAAATAAACCTAAAGTCTTATATTATCTATAATAGAAGATTTACAAGTTACCATAAATAAAAAATTCTCTCCCTTAATTTCATATTTTTAATAAATTTCAAATTGCATGTTTTGTTAAAATTATTTATTACGCATGCCTTAATAATTTTGGCACATTGTTTTATAAAAATATGTATAACTGAATTTGTAACTGAAAAAATAAATCCTCTTGAATTAATAAATAAAAATTTTTTAAAAAAATTGATTAAATTTGTTTGGACTTACAGTGTATTTGATAGAAGGTTAAAAAATAAAAAATTTAATATTGTCCTTATAAGTTTTAATCAGTAAGGAGGGTAATTATTAACTTAAAACTCTTCAAAGTTAATATTTAACTTCGTATAAATATTAATGAGATAAAAAATTAACATATTTTCTTTTAAGTATTCAAACAACATTAGTAAAAGTTAAAAGTTACAACAGTAATAATCACCTCTTGTTAACCTTGTACTAAATACGATATTAGAGTTAATTACATTTTGTAATTCAGTTAATGAACAATTAATCAATATTCCTTCTACTTTTAGGAACTTCTTCTTTTTTTATAATTAAATATAAAATTAATTAAAAATAATAAATATAAACTCTTTCAATGATATAAATATAATTAGAACACACATATTTTATATGAAAAAAAATTATTAAACACTTATTTCATTAGCATTTCATTGAATTTTAATTATTATTTTTAAAATGTTAAATTCTTTTTAAAAAATTTAATTTTTTTATCAACTCACTCGTGATTTATTTTGTATTGTATTTTTCATATAATTAGTCATATTATACAACATAAATAATATAATTATTTTCATGCTATTAAATAAATTTCATCCTTCTTATTTATAGCAAAATAATAACTAAAATTTAATTATTTTTAAATAAAAACGTAATTTCATCATTCAAATTTTAAAATTAGGGAAAGTGATGGTAATTTTTTTTTTCATTAGTTTTAAAATGTTCAAAATGATATAGTAGAAAGCATAAATAAATATTTGAGAATTGGAAAAACTAAAACAAACATATATTAATATGATGACTATAAATGTAAGCTAAAATATAATATGTTCCATACATTAAAATATATTTAAATTAAATATAAATCAATTAATGGAGCGTGTGTCATTAATTTTTCTTTGGAAGACATGCAAAACGTGCAAAAACAGAGCATGTCATATCAGTTGATAAACTGATATTTCACGACATTATGCTTTTGCTCTTTTTTTGTACCATCAAGTCAAGTGATAAATGGATATGTACCGATAAATTTTATTTGTCATTCAAATGCATTGATTTTAATACCATTTCAATTCAAGTGAGAATAATATTTATTTATTTAAATAAATAAAAATACTAATTATTATATAACATTATTAAGATATTTTAAAATATATTATTGCCTTTAGCATTTTAAAGATTAGCCATTTTTTTTTATCTTTATATCAATTAGGAAAAGTTTGAAATTTTTAAAAATTATAATATTTTATGTTATTAATAAATTCAAAAGCTAACATCTTATAAAATTTTTAGAATTTTAAAAACAAAAATGGAAATTTAGTTTCATAGTAAAAGAATAATGGGTTGGATAGCTGATAATTTTAAAATAGTAAATATATAATATAAAATAAGAAGAATTTTTAAATTTTTATAATTTGTATATGAATACTAATCAATCAAAAAGAAAATATTTTATTTATAAATTACTCTTAAGATTTCAATCACGATATGATAAATTGACTTACAAATTATTAATTAAAGTAATTCTTAAAATTATTATTTTTATAATAATTTATATTTAAAATTCATAAATAGGCTTTCTTAGGCCCATTGGGCCCAATTAAATTTAATTAGGTCCATTTAAGAACTACCCATATTAAATTTAAACAAAACAAAATTTTATTTAAATTTAATTAAATTAATTTATTTAAAAAAATATATTATTTTTTTTTTCAAGATCATGCCATGAAATTAATAATTTAGCTCCATACCTCCAATTATATCTTATAGTCATATAATTTGTCATCATTGGGTTTCCCACAGCCTCAATGCATGTACTCATCATAAAATAAGAGTTTACAGTTTGCCCCCTACTTTGACAAAAGTTAAAATTAATGTGAAAGCATTGCTCAAGTTTCGTCAAAGTGAATCTCAATCTTCTAATAACTATGAAACATTGGCTATAAGGATCGAGTACATCTTGCTCGGTAGACATACTCTATATTATGAGACTAGCTACAGTCTCATTATCGTGATAACTGTTTCATGTGAAAATCGAGTGCATCTTACTCTATCGATACACTCTGCCTCATGAGACTAGCTATGGTCTCATGACAATGGCAACTGTGTGATTTGAAATATTGTGAATTCGTATTTAGGACCGCGGTCCTAAACTACCTACATATCCCCCTCACTATCCTGAGGAAGAATCAGACCCACTCATAGTTCGACACTTAAAACAGTGGTGATGCATGTTCTTCTACGCCTTACACACCTATAGGGACATGTTGATGTGTGTTATTCTACACCTTACACAACTATGCCATGTGCCCTAAACAACGTTTAAGGACTTACCAAAAATATTTGTCTTGAAATGTTGTGGATTCGTATTTAGGACTACAGTCCCAAACTGCCTACACATCCCCCTCGCTATCCTGAGGAAGAATCAGACCCTCTCATAGTTTGACACTTAAAACTATGGTGATGCATGTTCTTCTATACCTTATACACCTACAGGTGACATGTTGATGCATGTTCTTCTATGTCTTACACAACTATGTCATATGCCCTAAATAACGTCTAAGAACTTACTAAAAAACATTTGTCATGAAATATTATGGGTTCGTATTTAGGACCACAGTCCTAAACTGCCTACGTATCCCCCTCATTATCCTGAGAACGAATCAAACCCCCTCATATTTTGACACGTGAAACTGTGGAGATGCATGTTCTTCTATGCCTTACACACATACAGGTGACATATTGATGCGTGTTCTTCTACGCCTTACGCAACTATGTCGTGTGCCCTAAACAATTTCTAAGAACTTACTAAAAAAACATCTATTTCATGATTTGAAAAAACTAGGATGACTGGATCTCAAAACTCTCTTTGTGATTTTTATGCTTCCTGTATGCTACTTCTTATCATGGGCATGCTGATTTTACTAAAGATTCTAAAAACTTAGTCCTCTGAGGGACCTCTTTTTGGAAAAACTTTCTTTTAACCTTAAAATTTTCTAGGAAAAATGTTCACTAAAAAGACTTCCTTAAGGTCACAATATAATTCCCCTCTGATTTTTCTTTTTCTTCGCTCTCCTCATGGCTCATTATTCTAAAGTTATTTCAAAACCTTGTTTTGCCTTGACTCATTTCTCTTCCATGAACTCCATTCTTTGTGCCCTAACTTTTGCCTGAAATGCCCTTTCGAGTTTTCATCTCAGCGAGCTTGCTCTAACTTTTGCCTAAGTAGCCCTTTCAGGTTTTCCACCTAGCGAGCTCTTTTTTTTTTTTTGAAATTAGATAATTACCAGGGCATTCATATCAAGCACCTATTCTGTCATGCTCACAAGACAATATGTTAAATCAAAATAATGTAGTTCAATTAGTTAATCTTTTGATATATCCTTCAAGACACGAACATTCATAATCATAATTAAATAAAACCTATTCATGGTTAATGCAATAAAAGTTTTTTTATTTATTCAGGTACACCATTACTCCCTCTTACATTTAGTTTTACCAAATTTTCAACCTTCCAAAGTAAGAAATAAGTTTATAACCTGCAGAATGGCTTTTTCAGGTTTTCCATCCAGATCTTCTTTCATCTCTCCTTTTGCCTAGACAACCTTTTGCAGATTTTTAATCTAGCATTTTTTTTTTCTTTTCTTCTTTTTTTTTTCTTTGACACTTACGCCTAGACTGCCTTTTGCAGGTTTTCAGCCTAGCGGACCTATCTCACACAAAGTACCATTTGAGCCTGTCTAAATTGACTGGTTCTTAAAATTCATTCCCTTCTAGGTCTGATATTTTTACTATGGCAAAATCTTTTTGACTATGTATGGACCATCCTAGCTTGGGTTAAATTTTCCTCTTAAATCAAAAGGGATAGGCCGAGCTTGTTTCAAAACCATGTCTCTCTCTTTGATCTTTCTTGGCTTCACCTTCTTATTAAAGGCCTTAGCTATCTTCCTTTGATAAGCCTGCATATGATACAAGGTTCACATTCTCTTTTCATCAACCAAAGCTAGTTCTTCGTATCTCTTCTAAGCCCACTCATTTTTTAGGATATTAGCTTCTAGCATCACTCTTAAGGATCTGATCTCTTGCTTAATAAATAGCATTGCTTTAGTCCCATACACTAAAAAGAACGGGGTTGCCCTCGTGGATGTCCGTGTAGTACTACGATAACCTTAAAGAACATAAGGGAGTTTTTCAGGCCAATCCTTATATGTTTCGAACTTTTTTTCCCAACTAGAATCTTTCCATTCATATGGGAACCACACATTCCTACATATACTTCTTTCATTATTTACTCAGCCTATTTTTCTATCACACATAAGAGTTTGTAGAATTGTCCCCCGGCTAAAGTAAGTTGAGTGGTTAATCTATGAATTGTTGCTCTATCTCTTTTGTTGGCTTATTGCAAGTATTCTCACTTCCAGAGACCTCCTTATGTCTTCATATCATTTTTCTTCTCCCTCTAGGTCCACATGTGCTACTATTAATCCTTCATAGCATAAAATTTTACTTTTCATTAGGATAACTAGCTAAGTCAACTTTTGATCACTCTTTTCCTATGGGGACACTAGCGTGGCTTGGGAATCGACCATCTAATTTTAAGCTCAAGACACGTGCTTCTTGGTACTTTGTTAACAAGGCTATAAATTTATCTCTTTCTTCTTGGGTTAAATCTTTAGCTAACTCAACATCTTTAGGATTATTTGGTGTACCCAAATTAATAGAGATTGATTTTGATGCATTAATAGAAACTAATTCTAAATGATTATGAATGCCATGCATATACCCATTAGAATAAATATCAAACATGTAAGCAGAAAGACTGGTCATGTTATTGATCTTCGCCTTAAAATTAGCATCAAGTATATCAGAAATGGAAACATCAGTATCACTACTGTGAGCATTACAAAAGACAAACTCAAACTGAGGGATGTAGCTTTAGGTGCTTAGTTTTCCATGCAGTCCTTAGATCAATGGTCCTAATTTTCTGCTTTAGCACTTTCACATGTAGTAACTCCTAATTATATGTCCAGGCAATTGCCCCTCTCTTTCAAGAACTTAGGAGATTTTGGCTCTTTTTCCTCTTTAGTTGGCTCATAGCCCAAACCATACCTTGTGATCTGCCCCTTCATCTCAAGAAAAGTCACTAGGCTATCTATACGTTTTTTGAGGCCCATGCTAGGAAAAAACATCATCCCTTTCTTCACAGTAGCCACTTTTGGATCCATCAAGTTTTTATAGATCCTACCAACTTGAAAAGCAGACATTGGTAGATCTGAACTATCTACTTGTAATGCAACTACCTCCTCATCAGAATCGGTCCAGACATCCAAAGGACCCTCATCATAGCTAGAATTATGACAAATGTCAACAACTATTATAGGTTGAGGTTTATTGGGCTTTTGGATGGGTTAGATTAAGTCAATAATCCCATCATGGTTATTTGGGGTGGTGGAGATTATGTAAAGATCTGGTGGAGATGGAAAAATTGGTTAGGCATAGGGTTGGTGCAAGTGTTTGGTCAGTTTTCTGGGTTGGTTATCTTTTTGGCATCAATTAGGTTTTAGATATCATGCTTAAGTTGGAAGCATCAATCGGTGTCATGACCGTGGGTTTGGTGAAACTAGCAATATTGGTTGATATCATAGCTAGGTGGAAGTGGATTTGGTGTCAGTTTGAGTGTTAAGAGCTACAACAGGTCTTGAGATTTGAGACAATTGAAAACTTTGGATAAGGATTAGTTAAATTGGGAAAATCTCCTTAGGGTGCGAGACACAATTTGAACCTTAATAACTTTATTGCCACTTAATTGACCTACCTCAGGGCCTCTTCCAAAAGTAGACTATAATTTTCTCTTCCAACTCAAACATCTTGGCGTTCAAGGTTTCATCAAGCATGGCCATAGTTTCTTCCATCTTAAGTAGTACAGGTGAAATCCTTATTAGTCTCTTCCCTTCCCTAACCTAAGTGACCTAATCGGAAGTCTCTTTGGTGTGTTTCGAGGCTATGTTTGCTAAAAAAAAAAAAGGATTTAAGGGTTAAACTAAACATCCTATGTATATGAATGCAATGCATGAATGAACCTTTTTTTTTTTTACCTTTACCTTTACAAAACCAAAACCAAATCATACCAATAGAATCAAAACTGAACTAAAACCAGACCATATAAACTGAACTAAAATCGGACCAAATACTGAATCAAAATAAAAAAAATATATATATCTCCAGAACTAAATCTTTGCCCCCTTATACCTTCAACTCTCACGTGTAGGGTAAGAAAAAAATTCTATCCTAGGCTACGGTACACTGGACACACCAACAGGGGGTGGTCCAGGACGATCCTTCCCTCACAAAAAAAGGATTTATATCCTTAAAGTTTAACTATAATTAAGCATCCTCTTGCTTAACACGGGTTTTAAAATGGACTTGGGCCTATACACACATTGGGTTTATGCATAGGCCTAGGTTTTTCTCAACTACCACTAGAACTTATGATTTGAATAGTAAGGTTATAAATCCAACACAACAAAAATCTACGGGGCACCTAGGGCTAAAATCTTTGGCTCATGGGCTTCATTGGGTAGGAAAAGGGTCACCCATGCGAGAGCTTGTCCATTAAGCACAACGGCCGAAGCTGTGGCTCTTTTATATACTTGAAGGTACAGGCATGGGGTGCTAGTATTCACCAATTCGTCATAGCTTGAGTGGAACTATGGTCTCCTTGGCTAGTACTAGCAGGGCTAAAAAGGGCAAGGGTGAACTGTGTGATAGTGTAGTGCAGTACAAAAAGTTTAACAGATGAATAATATTAGACCAATAGAAACATGTTGGAGTAACTATCCTTTTAGTCTCCAGTGGAGTCACCAAACTGTAGAGTGATAGGGGGCCGTGAGGCAAAATATCATCCACTAGAATTATATAAAATGCACTGGGTAATGCTCAAGAAAAATGGTGAAGTCGCAATGGTCTCACTTAAGTACCACTTCTTTAGA
This sequence comes from Hevea brasiliensis, assembly GCF_030052815.1. Classification (NCBI taxonomy): domain Eukaryota; kingdom Viridiplantae; phylum Streptophyta; class Magnoliopsida; order Malpighiales; family Euphorbiaceae; genus Hevea; species Hevea brasiliensis. The sequence goes on along the minus strand of NC_079495.1, from coordinate 6,129,064 downwards.
TAGCATTTCCGAGACATGCACTTCATACAATCCTAATAGAATCAAACCGCTGGGAAGTATCGTCATCCTATAATACTACCACGGTACTAAGGATTTATGCCACGAAGGCATAGACAGACAAGAGTTGCCACCCGGGTAATAACCGGGACATGTTCAGTGTTTCTTCTGAAGGTCATGGATGGCAACTTACTCCTTGCAGAGTTTCGACAATCGTCATTACCATAACCCAATGTCTAGGTTTGAGATAGTGGATACGTACGGGGAAAGTGTTAGACACCCCTTACGCCTGGTCTAACCTCGTTAATTTGAGTGCCAGTCCTCTACTAATATTTCTAGAAGTCTTATTATTATTTCTCTATTAAACTTTATCCTAAAAATGCAATTCTAATCCTACACACGCAAGTAATTCACAAAAGGGTTGTTGTTTGCAAACAATTTTCATGTACAAGTAATTCCTATCTATGGGATTGTTAATTATTTAAATGATATTTACTAGATGACTAAAATTAATTTATTATTGATAATTTAATTTACAAATAAATTCAATTTCAAATAACTTTAAGTTTCTATTTAACCTAATTAATTAATTTTTCATCAAGTTACCCTAAAGATAATTAAACTAAATTAATTATGTACATGTGTAATTTATTTTAATATCACATGAGGCCCAAACAATCAAAACCTAGTAAAGATTTCTAAAATGCAAATTTATTTTACAATTACTAAGTATTAAATTATATTTATTTTACATGCCAAGGTTAGTTTAGTTACAAACAAGATTAATTTTAATTTACCAAGTATTTATTTAAATTAATTATATAAAAAAGTCAGTTAAATTAAAAAACAAAGTTAATTTTAATTTACCAAATAAAAATCTTATTATTACTACATTTTCATGCCAATAATTATTTTAAGAATTTACGGCTACTTACTTATTGATAATTACAGTTGTCATTGGGGCAAGCTACCCTTAAAAAAGGGCTTTCTCTTCTAGTATGGCAATGATATCTCTGGCTTACTCCCGTTTAGCTCCATGTAAGCTCAACGCAAATGCCCTCTTTGATGCTTACCTTAGGGCTACTTACCAATTTTGTTTGTAATAAAAAAATAAAAAAAAAACTAAACAAAATAAGAAAATACAAATAACAATTCACATTTAATTCTAACTCTAGTCTCCTAAAGGACTTAAAATTCCTAATCAGTTACAACTACCTAATGGTCTAAGTCTTCCAACATGATCCAAACACTTTATAACACCTCTTAAATTAAAAGAACACAGAAAAATAGATCAAATATAAATTAAAACCCAAGAACAAACAAGAACTTGCATAAACATACAATTTTCAGATTTTGGCAGATTGACAGTAGTAAGAAATCCGATTTTTGAAAAATAGTTAGACATGCCTAAAAATCATAAAAAAAATTACAGAAGACAGCTAACACGTCATACAAGATAGTAAAATTTATAAATTAAACAAATCCCTAGCCAAATGGCTTACACAAATTGTAACTTTTTCCAGTGATAGAATCGCACTACTTTTTTGTAAAATTCATAACTCATCACCCATAATAGTTATGAATGCGAAACCAATTGGAAAATATTCATAAGATTCTGAAATTAATTTTAGACACTAGATTCACACAAAATTATTAAGAAACAAGAGAGATATGGGCTTCACAAATTGGGTATACTGTAAATCAGATTTTACAGGAATTGTAACTTTAAATAGCCATAACTTACAAATACACAAGCTTTTTTAGTGATTCTTGAGCCTAAAACTAATAGAATTTCATGAAGAATATGAATATAATTTTACTAAAATTTTTACAGATTCAAAAAATAACAAAAAATAATAAAAATGTGAAAGGCAGAAAACTAAATATGTGCAGAGTTGTGTATCCTCTCAAATTAAGCATTATTACATGATCCACATGAACATGTAAGATAAATTAAAAGATAAAGAACACAGAATTAAATATTACATGGCATAGATCCTGAAAAGAAAACAATAAAAACCAACCTTCAAGAAATCTTACATGAAAATTTTCTCGAAGAAAGGAAAAAAAATAAGAAATGGCTAAAAGAGTTTCTGAATATATTTAAATTTTCTATAGCTCTTAGGTATCTCTAAATAGCCCTGAATATTTCTGAATCTTTTTTTCCTTTTATTTTTTCTTTTTTTTTTTCTCTTTTTCTTTCTTTTTTCTCCTCTTTTTTCTTTTCCAGTAGGGTATTTATAGGGTTTTGAGAGAGATGTGTGATAAGGTTTGGAGTCCTAAGGTGATAAGTTTTAGATAACTTAAACAACTGGAGTTGCAGAATCTGGGTGAGACTGGGATATGGAAGAGGTGCTCCAACCAATAGGAAGAGAGAGAAAGGGGGCGACACCAATATGGAGTGAGAAAGAGAGTGGGGCCAAGAGGGAGAGAGAGTTTGTATGGGAGAGGGATAGAGAAAAAAATGTTTTTTTTTTAATTTTAATTTTTAGAAAATAAATTAAATGGGTCCTATTTAAAATTCCATTAGACTTTCTTAGGCTCATGGGGCTCAATTAAATTTAATTAGGTCCATTTAAAAATTACCCATATTAAATTTAAACAAAACAAAATTTTATTTAAATTTAATTAAATTAATTTCTTAAAAAAACATATTATTTTTTTTTTTCAAGATCATGCCACAGAATTAATAATTCAGCTCCATACCTTCAATTACATCTTACAGTCATATAATTTTTCATTATTGAGTTTTCTACAGTCTCAATACACATACTCATCATAAAATAAGAGTCTACATAGATATTTTAGATGCTCATCTTTTAGATATATACAAGCACATTGCCGGCGCCTTGCAACGGGTTGGAACAATATATATATATACTAAAACCTATGTAAATAAATTTTTAATTTTATATTAAAGGCTCTTTATAATAAATCAATTTTGAATGTTTACAATTTGATATATTTTTTTCATTAAATTATTACTATTATACTCCATTATTTTTTTTAATAATTATGTTCAACTTATCATTTGACATTTTTAATCCAAATATTTGAGATTTTTTTGCATATAAAATAAAAAAAAAATATTTAAGTAAACATTTCAATTTCATTGATATTGGAAATCTCAAAGATATTACATTTACAAATCAATTTACTAATTAAAGGAAATAAGATACATTATTAAATTATATTAGTTATATAATAAAATATTTCATATTAAAGAATAGTGAAGAGAGTAAATTAGTCATTAAATATAAAAAAGTAGAGATATAATTAAAAAACCTAGAATAAAGTAGCATTTTTATTGTTTTTAAGAATAGTGAAAGTGATTTCTCTTTTTATATATTTGAATAATAATAATAATTTAATTGAGTTTTTAATGTGTTAATTAAATATATTTTTTTAAATATATTTTTTTACACTTACCAAAATAATGGGATTATGTTGTTGTTAAGTCTATGGAAATAGTGTAACAAAATTAACAAATTGCATGTTTTGTTAAAATTATTTATTACGCAAGATTTATAAAAATATGTATTAATATATAAAATTTTAATTAATATATAAAAATATGTATTAATATATAAAAATTTTAATTAAATATTATCCTTATAAATTTTAATGTATAAGGAGGAAAATTATTAACTTAGACCATTCAAAGTTAACATTTAATTTCGCATAAATATTAATGAGATAAAAAATTAACATATTTTCTTTTAATTATTCAAACAACATTAATAAAAGTTAAAAGTTATAAAAATAATAATCACCTCTTGTTTACCTCGTACTAAATACGATATTAGAGTTAATTATATTTTGTAATTCAGTTAATGGACATTTAATCAATATTGCTTTTACTTTTATGAACTTTTTCTTTTTTATCACTAAATATAAAATTAATTAAAAATAATAAATATAAACTCTTTTAATGATATAAATATAATTAGAACACACATATTTTATATGAAAAAAATTATTAAACACTTATTTCATTAGCATTTCATTGAATTTTAATTATTATTTTTAAAATGTTAAATTCTTTTTAAAAAATTTAAATAAATTTCATCCTTCTTATTTATTGCAAAATAATAACTAAAATTTAATTATATTTAAATAAAAACGTAATTTCATCATTCAAATTTTAAAATTAGGGAAAGTGATGGTAATTTTTTTTTTCATTAGTTTCAAAATGTTCAAAATGATATAGTAGAAAGCATAAATAAATATTTTAGAATTGGAAAAACTAAAACAAACATATATTAATATGATGACTATAAATGTAAGTTAAAATATAAATCAATTAATGGAGCGCGTGTCATTAATTTTTCTTTGGAAGACATGCAAAATGTGCAAAGACAGAGCATGTCATATCAGTTGATAAATTGATATTTCACGACATTATGCCTTTGCTCATTTTTTTTATCATCAAGTTAAGTGATAAATGGATATGTACCGATAAATTTTATTTGTCATTCAAATGCATTGATTTTAATACTATTTCAATTCAAGTGAGAATAATATTTATTTATTTAAATAAATAAAAATACTAATTATTATATAAAATTATTAAGATATTTTAAAATATATTATTGCCTTTAGTATTTTAAAGATTAGCCATTTTTTTATCTTTATATCATTAGGAAAAGTTTGAAATTTTTAAAAATTATAATATTTTATGTTATTAATAAATTCAAAAGCTAACATCTTATAAAATCTTTAGAATTTTAAAAACAAAAATGGAAATTTAGTTTCATAGTAAAAGAATAATAGGTTGGATAGCTGCTAATTTTAAAATAGTAAATATATAATATAAAATAAGAAGAATTTTTAAATTTTTATAATTTGTATATAAATACTAATCAATCAAAAAGAAAATATTTTATTTATAAATTACTCTTAAGATTTCAATCACAATGTGATAAATTGACTTATAAATTGTTAATTAAAGTAATTCTTAAAATTATTATTTTTATAATAATTTATATTTAGATATAATTTTTTAATATAAAAAATTGAAACATATTAATTGATTTCCAAAAATTAATTTAAAAGTTGATGCAAAATAATCTTTTAATTGTTCTTAAAACAATAAAAAAATTAGATATTTTGATATATTAATATAATATAATTCATCTCATCGTTATTATATACTTTTACTTTTCTTAAGAATAGTGAAAGTATCACTCCCTTTAGTTATATATTTCAAATGATTTCTTCAATTGAATATATTTTAATAAGTCATATGTTTCTTTGAAGTAAAAAAATATAATAAATATTAGCAATTTTGAATTTATTATGAAAATTTAAAATTTTTAAAAGTTTTTTATATATAATACATTTTATATCGATCTTAAAAGTAAAATTTAAATACGTTCATCTGTCTATTTGATTTAAACTCTATCTTTTTAATATGCAATGCATAACATGTAATGTTTGAATATTAATCTCATTATTTGATTGATTCTATAAATTTAACGTGATCATATAAAAATAGGTCAATATATTTTAGCAGTGTTCAATAATCAATGGGTCTTATAAAATAATTTAGATTGAATATATTAATTCACTATAAATTGAATATACAATAGCTAAGAAGCTTAGATTACATTATAATCTATAAATAAAATAAGATTTTTTATTAAATTAATAAAATAACAACATATATATTTATATTTATATTTATTGAAAACTACAATAGAAATTGATAAATTTAAATAATAATAATAATAATAATTTTATGTATTAATATTATTATGATTTATGAAGGATGAATGGAGGAGGGATAGGCGCATTTGCGGGTGAGAAGGGAAAAGAAATATTATTATTTATTTTAATATTAAATAAATATTAAAGTGCAGCTGGGCTTTGAATAGAAGAATCTGTAGAGCACAACATACCAAATTTAAGCAAAACAAAGAGTCAGGGATAAAAGAGTCTTTTTACCGTTCTTAGGCTGTCTTTTGGTATAGTATAATAACCCGATCAGAAGTAGGGTTTCAATCGGAAGTTTTTCTCTGTTCCTGGTCGCTGAGAGCCGCTTCGCCCTCTATCTCTTCTCACTCGCTCTCTCTTCTCACTCGCTCTCTCTTCTCACTCAGCTCTTGGAATCACAGGTTTTCTAGCCTATGTCTTGCTACGATTATCTTTTGTCTACTCTGGAATCTTTCTCTCGTTTGCTTACCATTATGTATTATGTTTTCAGGTAAGCAATGGCGGCAACCTTGGCAGCGACGCCAGTGACGGGAGAACCTACTCAGCCTTACAACGAGGTTAAACTCTTCAACCGATGGACCTTTGAGGAAGTTCAGGTTATAAGTTGCTTCTCCTGTTCACTCTCAATCATTTTAATTATTTTTTTTAGTATAATAAGTGTATTTTGCTTCTGATTGATGTTTGGATTAGAACGTGGTTGAATCTTATTTGCAATTGTATGTATATGTTGATCTGTGTTATTATGATTTTTTTCTGTTTATCATTTGATCTGCTCTTCTGGGTTTTGAGTAATCTCTGGTGGTTTAATATGTGTTGTCCAGTTCCATTTTTTATTCACTGTTTTGTATAGAGTTGTGTATAGCTTATTGAATGTAATCTTTTTTAAAATGAAATATCACAGATATTAGAGATTGTGTGGTGTTTCTGAGTTTGTTGCTTTTTGTTTGGATTCATTCTGTTTTGCTTTGTGCCTGCCAATTGTGAAAGTCGGGTAGTTTTCCAAGTCCCAACTTTAATTTGGGTTTTTTACTGTGAAAATTTGCCTATAAATTTTTGTTTGGGACGTTCTTAATAAAGATAGCGGTCAAAGGATGAATAACGCAATTCTAGATAATTTGTTTGCTTTATGTGCCTTCTTGCATGTCTCAATTGAGGGAAGAAGTTAAAGAATTGTGATAATTTTGTGGTTAGGAAGTATATAACTGTGGCACTGAGATATTGTTTTTAGGTTGCTTTTGCTTGTCTTGTTGAGGGCCCAACTTGTTAGGCTTAATTGTAATTGTATATAATGTGAGTAGTAAGGCACACCTCATCTAAGTTGTTTCTTGTGCTTTACTGAAATTGTGATAGGTATTAACATTTGCTTTATTGTGCCTATCCAGAGCTCCACCCCTTTTTGAAATATCACAGCCTATTGTTGTTTTTGGCTCCGTTTGTTTTACGGAAAATATTTTCCTAAAAACATTTTTCGTATTTTCTATTGTTTGGGAACACTCATGAAAATTGGTCAATGAAAAGTAATTTTCATTTTTCTGGTCAAAGGAAAATTAAGTCATTTCTAAGGAAAATGACTTCCATTTTTTAAAAGAGAATGTTATTTTTTATTTTCTAAATTTTGAAAATCTTATTAAAATGTGAACACACTTATACATATATGAGATAATTAAGTATTATTAATTTAATATTACAACCAGAAAATGTTTTTATGGAAAATATTTTTTTGGAAAATATTTTTCATATTTTACATATAAAAGTCATTTTTCCGAGAAACAAACGGAACCTTAATATGTTATCTTTTATTTTTTGGGCTTGTATAATTTGATGAACTTTGGCTTAAACTGATGGTTGCTGCCTCATGGGACTGCACCTGCTAGTGCTAGTTCCATGGCTTTGCAAACTGGTTAGCCAGTCAAATATATGTTCTCAATTAGATCATATAAAATGCCCTCTGGATCTTGAATCTTTAATATGACTATGGTTTTTATATCTGTGTGTTGGGGCCATATTGCTGTGATCTTTAAAATTAATATGTTAAGATCTATCTTCTCAATTAGGGTTCATTGTTGAATTTTTTGTGCATCAGGTTAATGATATTTCCTTGAGTGATTACATTGGAGTCCAACCAGCCAAGCATGCAACCTATGTTCCACACACTGCTGGGAGGTACTCAGTCAAGCGTTTCAGGAAGGCCCAGTGCCCAATTGTGGAGAGGCTTACAAACTCATTGATGATGCACGGCAGAAACAATGGGAAAAAATTGATGGCAGTTAGGATTGTGAAGCATGCTATGGAAATCATTCATCTCCTAACTGATCAAAACCCAATCCAAGTTATCGTGGATGCCGTGATTAACAGGTGCATTATTTGGTTTTATGCTGGAGTACAATTGGATGTTGGGTTTACTCTGGATATTTAAAGTTCATTGCATGATGTCCCTGTTTTTGTAGGCATTTTGATTTTATGTTTCCTACCTTTATCTATTTGACTCAATTTTTTCTTTGCTTTGGTCAATGTTGTATTACTAAAGTGGGCCCCGGGAAGATGCCACTCGAATTGGTTCTGCTGGTGTTGTCAGGCGTCAGGCTGTGGATATCTCTCCTCTGAGGCGTGTTAACCAGGCCATCTACCTCCTTACCACTGGTGCTCGTGAAGCTGCTTTCAGAAACATCAAGACTATTGCAGAATGTTTGGCAGAAGAGCTCATCAATGCTGCAAAGGGCTCTTCCAACAGGTTGAATTTCATTCTTATTTTTCATATTCTCTCTTTCTGAACAGTTGATATCTGTTCTGCTTACTTCTGGTCATGACCCACCCTGCGTTTTCAGTTATGCTATCAAGAAAAAGGATGAGATTGAAAGAGTTGCCAAGGCCAACCGATGACATATCAATGCAGGATGGGGATGGCGGTGGAAAAAGTTTTTTGCATGTCTCAGGATTTTTTTAGTTCTGTTGTAAAATTTTGAGTATACGAATGATTTTCGCCTGGTGTTTATTTGTGCTAACGATTGCTTTCCTTTTATTTGGAGTTTTATCATGTTATTAAGAATGCTCAATTTTCTTTTTGTAAATATCATGAATTTTATTTGTGTGTGTTTTTAATTTATAATGACGTGTGTATCATAGCACAGATAAATGCTCGTCTTTGGTGCTTTGGGCCTCGAGATGATTTACTGGATTTTGTCAACTCGCTTCTATTTTTGTTTTTTGGAATCTGTCCATCATTTCTATTTGTGCGGAAAAAATGTTATTGCAAAATGTTTATTAATGACTTCTAAATAAGTATTTTAGTTATAAAAATTTTAAAATACCAAAATGCTTTTTCAAAATTTTTAATTAAATTTAATCAGTTTTTCTTTTGGCTATAAATCTAGTTTTTATTATTCGCGTATTGTTTGTATAAAATTTCGAAAGTGGAGTTCTTAGAACACTGGAAGTGGTTTGTCTGAGAAAGCCTTCGACGCTGGTGTTTTGTGAAAGGCTCGAGTAAGGGCACAGGTAAGCCTTCGTGTTTTGGGGTGGTTGTCGAAGTATAACCTATTTTGGGGCCTCGTTAGACAACAAAGAGAAAATGCCCATCGTGTAATGTTCTTATTGTTAAATTAAGTTAAAGCTTCAGCACATCGTGGACTTTCTAATTATCATAAGCCCTTTAAAGTCCTCTCGAATAAAGCATGTAACAGCTTCTAAGCTCCTACATCGAGATTGGAAAATGAGTTTCAGATTAGCTAGGTGGGTGTTTGACATTGGGATATAGCGTTGCTTTTGTAGCCACCGAGATTCAAGAGAGTGAGAAACCATTCTACTGAGCTTCCATTTTTTCAACAAACTAAAAGCATAAAACAATTAAATAACAGTTTTCTTTGCTAATATGAAATGAAGAAACAGGAAGTAGGTTCTTTTTTTATCAAGGACCCAATGATAACTAATACATATAATTTGTAGAATGAGCATTGTAGCTTTTTCTAAGTAAATTATGTCAACCGTCTGTCAGTTAAAGTGATTATTTTATTTCAGTTACATAATTTAAAGTTATCAAAATAAAATCTTTCAACTCTAATTATGTTTTCGAAAAAGTTTTTGTATATCTACATTCTCAAGTTTCTAACTAAAGAAATAAATTAAAATTGAAAAATTAAAAACTCACGAAAGTACAAATGAAATAAGAAAAGCATGATGAAAAATTGTGGGATATTGCTCAATGCTAATATTTTCACAAATGACACCACTGATGTTGTTGTGAATTCCTTTGACAAATCTGATAATGATGTACGCTTGTAATGCATATAAATGGTGAGGTTGATGGTCAATTCTAGCTATTCTAACTATTAATTTATTGGTTTGTTTGAACGAATGGGAAAGCAATAAGAATATATTGCATTAATCAATTTGGCATAGTAAGCATGCCTGACTTATGGAGTTGTTCCAATACTTATAAACAAATACTTGGAGAGCATAACCATTACCAAATGCATGTCCTTTGCTGGTTAGTTGTGATAAGCCATATTTGGCCAATGATCGGTTGGTTATCGCTCAGGTTATCAATAAAATGTCCAAGTAATCTATTGCTTGGGTCTCACTACCTTAAACTTTATGATTTCCTTTTGAAGAGCATTTTTAGTTTCCCGAAATTTATATATGCAATTATGTGAAGCAATATAGAAATAGGGTAATTCATCATTCGGAATCACTTAACTTTATGAATTATTTCATAAAAATCACTCAACTTATTTTTTTTTTGTTAAAACTCATTCATTTTTAATTTGAGCATAATTAAAATCACGATAACTAGCTATTGCATATTTCTAGATTAATATGTATTATTTTTTCACTCACAGTCATTCAATTTTAGATATTTTTTCAATATTGTCACTTAATTTTAATTTTTTTCTTAAAACTCAAAATTTCCTTAATTTCAACTTAAATAAACCTAAAGTCTTATATTATCTATAATAGAGATTTACAAGTTACCATAAATAAAAAATTCTCTAATTTCATATTTTTAATAAATTTCAAATTGCATGTTTTGTTAAAATTATTTATTACGCAAGCCTTAATAATTTTGGCACATTGATTTATAAAAATATGTATAACTGAATTTGTAACTGAAAAAAAAAAAATCCTCTTGAATTAATATATAAATTTTTTTAAAAAAATTGATTAAATGAGATTGATTAAATTTGTTTGGACTTGCGGTGTATTTGACAGAAGGTTAAAAAATCAAAAATTTAATATTATCCTTATAAGTTTTAATCAGTAAGGAGGGTAATTATTAACTTAAACTCTTCAAAGTTAATATTTAACTTCGTATAAATATTAATGAGATAGAAAATTAACATATTTTCTTTTAAGTATTCAAACAACATTAGTAAAAGTTAAAAGTTACAACAGTAATAATCACCTCATGTTAACCTTATACTAAATACGATATTAGAGTTAATTACATTTTTGTAATTCAGTTAATGAACAATTAATCAATATTGCTTCTACTTTTAGGAACTTCTTCTTTTTTTATTATTAAATATAAAATTAATTAAAAATAATAAATATAAACTCTTTCAATGATATAAATATAATTAGAACACACATATTTTATATGAAAAAAAATTATTAAACACTTATTTCATTAGCATTTCATTGAATTTTAATTATTATTTTTAAAATGTTAAATTCTTTTTAAAAAATTTAATTTTTTTATCAACTCACTCGTGATTTATTTTGTATTGTATTTATCATATAATTAGTCATATTATATAACATAAATAATATAATTATTTTCATGCTATTAAATAAATTTCATCCTTCTTATTTATTGCAAAATAATAACTAAAATTTAATTATTTTTAAATAAAAAACGTAATTTCATCATTCAAATTTTAAAATTATGGAAAGTGATGGTAATTTTTTTTTTTCATTAGTTTTAAAATGTTCAAAATGATATAGTAGAAAGCATAAATAAATATTTGAGAATTGGAAAAACTAAAACAAACATATATTAATATGATGACTATAAATGTAAGCTAAAATGTAATATGTTCCATACATTAAAATATGTTTAAATTAAATATAAATCAATTAATGGAGCGCGTGTCATTAATTTTTCTTTGGAAGACATGCAAAACGTGCAAAGACAGAGCATGTCATATCAGTTGATAAACTGATATTTCACGACATTATGCCTTTGCTCATTTTTTTTACCATCAAGTCAAGTGATAAATGGATATGTACCGATAAATTTTATTTGTCATTCAAATGTATTTGTAACACCCCAAATTTTTAAATTTTTTATTTTGTGAGTAATATTAATATTTTAATTTTTATTTAAATTTTAGGAAATTATTTAAAATTTTTCAGATTTTCGAAATCGAGTTTGATTTCCCGAAAATATAAAACTTTGATGATTTTTAAAAATTAATTTAAAGACCACGTGGAAAAACTAAAAATATATTTAGAGTCTGCGAATTTTTTTGAGTTTTCTAGAATTTTTTCGGAATTTTTGGGCCTCGTTTTCGGTCCCAAGGCAGAGTAAAAATTTAAAATTTTGTATCTTGAATTGAACCGGCCGAATCGAACCGGACTGAATCGGACCGGTCAAATCGGACCAGCTTCTTTTTCCTTTTTCTTTCTCCCCGCGCGCATCCCGACCTCTCCTTCTCTCTCTCCCGTTTTCTCTCTCCTCCCTCCTCCCCTCGCCGGCCAGCAGCCACCCAGCCCTCCCCACCTCGCCGGCGCGCCACCCCAGCCTCCCCCCATCGCCGGCCGCCGCCTGGAACGATGGGAACCGCGCGCGAAGCGCAGCACGCCGCTTCGTCTTCCTGGCAGAAATCCGGCCAATCTGGCCACCGATTGGGCCAAGTCTTATGTCAAACAACATCTACACCTCGAGAGCTTTCCATAGACACCAAGAACACCAAAATCCATCGAGCGATTTGTTCAATTTTTGTCCGAGAAGTTTTAGCCCATTTTGACTTTTGGGCTAGATTTCTCGCAAACCGTGAAGCCCACGAGAAAACTGAGAGTACCAGAGCGCTCCACTCGTCAAGAGCTTCGCGGCAATATAAATTTCGAAATTTTCCGACACCGTTTTTCGGTGCGTCCCATGGAACTTCGTAGTGTTTTTCCGAGCATTAAATGAGCTTAGAAAATTTTGTAAAATTTATGTAGTAACCCCCGTGTTGTGGGCTTCGTGTAGGTATCTTCAATTCGCGGAAATTCGACAGTTGTCCGAGTCTGTGAATTTCCGGCCAGACAGACCGACTAACGAAAAAGTCTTGGAATCAGATCGAGATTTTGGCTATCCCACCGTTGTCAGACGTCCCGAGCGCGTCCCCAGAGTCAGAATCGGCATAGATAAACCCGAACCTTGCTTTTTTGTAATTTTCTAGTGCTTAAATGGGATTAAAAATCCATAAAATATTCGTGGTAGCTCAGAAAATTATGATTCTCTTTGCATTAGCCTAGTAATATTGCTAAGGCTCGCGGGACAAAGTTTTAGAATTTTTAGAGTTTATTTGGGTGGTTTTTGCAAAAAGAGTCAATTATAAGGACTAAACTGTAATTTTACATATTGTGATTGATGACGGTTTAGATGGGCCCAGGAGGGGCTGTGTGTTATGATTGAGTTATGGGTATATGGTTGGTGGATATAGAAGTGTGTTTTAAACCCATTTGTAGGTTGGGTAGGTCCTAGGTATAGGGGAGACTCTGCCGGATTTTCGGCACGACTTAAGACGTATTTGGTCTTTTCTTGGTTTGTATTGAGTCAATTGTATTAAATAATTATAATGAAATTGTCAGGTGAGCCGAGACAGCCTTCTTCCTCCGCCCAACCGCCACAGTGACTGCTGTCAAGTCTGTGAGTAAAATATTAATTTTAATTGTAATTTCGATATTATTATATGTTTAAGCATGTCCATGCATCACTTATATGTATGTATCTATGTAGTTAAACTCTAGGCACATTTTATGTTGCATTCATAACTGTTAAAGTTCCACGGATGTAGTTGTGGTAATTTGGAGCAGTGTGCGTGCGTTGGCATGCGTGTGATGTGAAGTTGACTATGGATAGGACAGGTAGACACTGCTTGAGATCTTCGCTAGGACCCGGTCCTTTGGGGTAGACACGGCTTGAGTTCTTCTTTGGGACCCCGATTTGGTTATTTAAGTGGAAGTCCGAGCTGAGTTCTTCGCTGGCACAGGTTGGATTAAGAGAGCTATATAGGGGATCAGCTCCCATATATGTATTGTTTGACATTATCGGGTGTGTGAGTGCTCCAAATTACCTTTTTGCTGTTATGATGTGAAAATATTGCTGATGTTGCATTTCACTCTACAGGGTGTATTAGCTTTAGATAGTTATAGAGATTATGGTTAAAATTGATATTTTACTCTCTAAGTTGAACGCTCACTCCTGTTCAATATTTTCTAGGCCACAGGAGGATATTTTTGAGGTTAACCTGCTTTTCTCCCTCGCAGGTCGTTTATTAATGTTTGTATAAACTTGTTAACTCTTAGAATTTTCGCATGTGTTAGAAATATTTATTTGAATTTGTTCTGTAATATAAATTGTCGTTTTGGACCTGTAAACTTATTATTTTATGCATGTGTGTTGGGCTGGATGAGGGAGCTGAGCTCCCATTTATTTTTATGTTGGTATGAGTATGTGGAGGGTGAGCTGAGCTCCCCAATTGATTATATATTGTGTTTACAGGTCGAGTGAGTCAAAAACTTCCCATTGAAATGTTCACTTTATGGCCGGACTCTGTCCGGTTGAATTCTTGAAATTGGGCCCAAATGGGCCTTAGAGTTGAGTTAAGGAATAGTTAGGCTTACTTCTGGCCTCGGGGGCTTTACGCTGGCCCAGGTCCTAATGCCGGTCCGGCCTATAGATTGGGTCGTGACAGTATTGATTTTAATACTATTTAAATTCAAGTGAGAATAATATTTATTTATTTATTTAAATAAATAAAAATACTAATTATTATATAACATTATTAAGATATTTTAAAATATATTATTGCCTTTAGTATTTTAAAGATTACCCATTTTTTTTATCTTTATATCAATTAGGAAAAGTTTGAAATTTTTAAAAATTATAATATTTTATGTTATGAATAAATTCAAAAGCTAACATCTTATAAAATTTTTAGAATTTTAAAAACAAAAATGGAAATTTAGTTTCATAGTAAAAGAATAATGGGTTGGATAACTGATAATTTTAAAATAGTAAATGTATAATATAAAATAAGAAGAATTTTTAAATTTTTATAATTTGTATATGAATACTAATCAATCAAAAAGAAAACATTTTATTTATAAATTACTCTTAAGATTTCAATCACGATATGATAAATTGACTTACAAATTGTTAATTAAAGTAATTCTTAAAATTATTATTTTTATAATAATTTATATTTAGATATAATTTTTTATTATAAAAAATTGAAACATATTGATTGATTTCCAAAAATTAATTTAAAAGTTGATGCAAAATAATCTTTTAATTGTTCTTAAAACAATAAAAAAATTAGATATTTTGATATATTAATATAATACAATTCATCTCATCGATATTATATATTTTTATTTTTCTTAAAAATAGTGAAAGTATCACTCCGTTTAGTTATATATTTCAAATGATTTCTTTAATTGAATATATTTTAATAAGTCATATGTTTCTTTAAAGTAAAAAAATATAATAAATATTAGCAATTTTGAATTTATTATGAAAATTTAAAATTTTTAAATGTTTCTTATGTATAATGCATTTTATATTGATCTTAAAAGTAAATTTTAAATACGTTTATCTGTCTATTTGATTCAAACTCTAACTTTTTAATATGTAATGCATAACATGAAATGTTTGAATATTAATCTCATTATTTAATTGATTCTATAAATTTAACGTGATCATATAAAAATGGGTTAATATATTTTAATAGTGTTCAATAATTAATGGGTCTTATAAAATAATTTAGATTGATGATATTAATTCATTATAAATTAAATATACAATGAATAATAAGTTTAGATTATATTATAATCTATAAATAAAATAAAATAAGATTTTTTATTAAATTAATAAAATAACTACATATGTATTTATATTTATTGAAAACTACAATAGAAATTGATAAATTTAAATAATAATAATAATAATAATAATAATAATAATAATTTTATGTATTAATATTATTATGATTTATGAAGGATGAATGGAGGAGGGGTGATAAGGGGAAGGAAATATTATTATTTATTTTATTAGTGATGTTGGTCCGTGGCGTGGGGCTTTGGATCCAAAATTAAAGTGCAGCTGGGCTTTGAATAGAAGAATCTGCAGAGCACAACATACCAAATTTAAGCAAAACGAAGAGTCAGGGATAAAAGAGTCTTTTTACCGTTCCAAGGCTCTCTTTTATTATAGTATAATAACACGATCAGAAGTAGGGTTTCAATCAGAATTCAGAAGCTTTTCTCTGTTCCTGGTCGCTGAGAGCCGCTTCGCCCTCTCTCTCTCTCCTCGCTCACTCTCTCTCCTCCTTCAGCTCTTGGAATCACAGGTTTTCTAGCCTATGTCTTGCTATGATTATCTTTTGTCTACTCTGGAATCTTTCTCTCGTTTGCTTACCATTATGTATTATGTTTTCAGGTAAGCAATGGCGGCAACCTTGGCGGCGATGCCAGTGACGGGAGAACCTACTCAGCCTTACAACGAGGTTAAACTCTTCAACCGATGGACCTTTGAGGAAGTTCAGGTTATAAGTTGCTTCTCCTATTCACTCTCAATCATTTTAATTATTTTTTTATTATAATAAGTGTATTTTGCTTCTGATTGATGTTTGGATTAGAATGTGGTTAAATCTTATTTGCAATTGTATGTATATGTTGATCTGTGTTATTATGATTTTTTTCTGTTTATCATTTGATCTGCTCTTCTGGGTTTTGAGTAATCTCTGGTGGTTTAATATGTGTTGTCCAGTTCCATGTTTTATTCTCTGTTTTGTATAGAGTTGTGTGTAGCTTATTGAATGTAATCATTTTTAAAATGAAATATCACAGATATTAGAGATTGTGTGGTGTTTCTGAGTTTGTTGCTTTTTGTTTGGATTCGTTCTGTTTTGCTTTGTGCCTGCCAATTGTGAATGTCGGGTAGTTTTCCAAGTCCCAACTTTAATTTGGGTTTTTTACTGTGAAAATTTGCCTCTAAATTTTTGTTTGGGATGTGCTTAATAAAGATAGCGGTCAAACGATGAATAACGCAATTCTAGATAATTTGTTTGCTTTATGTGCCTTCTTGCAAGTCTCAATCCAGGGAAGAGGTTAAAGAATTGTGATAATGTGATATACGAGGCTCTGCATCATAATGTTGTGGTTAGGAAGTATATAGCTGTGGCACTGAGATATTTGTTTGTAGGTTGCTTTTGCTGGTTTTGTTGAGGGCCCAACTTGGTAGGCTTAACTGTAATTGTATATAATGGAAGTAGCCTAATGCAGACGTAGTAAGGCACACACCTCATCTAAGTTGTTTCTTATGTTTTGCTGAAATTGTGATAGGTATTAACATTTGCTTTATTGTGCCTATCCTGAACTCCACCCGGTTTTTGAAATATCATAGCCTATTGTTGTTTTAATATATTTTCTTTTACTTATTGGGCTTATATAATTTGGTGAACTTTCTGATGGTTGCTGCTCATGGGACTGCACTTGCTAGTGCCAGTTCCATGGCTTTGCAAACTGGTTAGCCAGTCAAATATATGTTGATAATTAGATCATATAAAATGCCCTTTGGATCTTGAATCTTTAATATGACTATGGTTTGTATATCTGTGTGTTGGGGCCATATTGCTGTGATCATTTAAATTAATATGTTAAGATCTATCTTTTCAATTAGGGTTCGTTGAATTTTTTTGTGCGTCAGGTTAATGATATTTCCTTGAGTGATTACATTGGAGTCCAACCAGCCAAGCATGCAACCTATGTTCCACACACTGCTGGGAGGTACTCAGTCAAGCGATTCAGGAAGGCCCAGTGCCCAATTGTAGAGAGGCTTACAAACTCATTGATGATGCACGGTAGAAACAACGGGAAAAAATTGATGGCAGTTAGGATTGTGAAGCATGCTATGGAAATCATTCATCTCCTAACTGATCAAAACCCAATCCAAGTTATCGTGGATGCCGTGATTAACAGGTGCATTATTTGGTTTTATGCTGGAGTACAATTGGATGTTGGGTTTACTCTGGATATTTAAAGTTCAGTGCATGAGGTCCCTGTTTTTGTAGGCATTTGGATTTTATGTTTCCTAACTTTATCTATTTGACTCAATTTTTTCTTTGTTTCGGTCAATGTTGTATTGCTAAAGTGGGCCCCGGGAAGATGCCACTCGAATTGGTTCTGCTGGTGTTGTCAGGCGTCAGGCTGTGGATATCTCTCCTCTGAGGCGTGTTAACCAGGCCATCTACCTCCTTACCACTGGTGCTCGTGAAGCTGCTTTTAGAAACATCAAGACTATTGCAGAATGTTTGGCAGATGAGCTCATCAATGCTGCAAAGGGCTCTTCCAACAGGTTGAATTTCATTCTTATTTTTCATATTCTCTCTTTCTGAACAGTTGATATCTGTTATGCTTACTTCCGGTCACAACCCTGTGTTTTCAGTTATGCCATCAAGAAAAAGGATGAGATTGAAAGAGTTGCCAAGGCCAACCGTTGATAAATGAATGCAGGATGGGGATGGCAGTGGAAAAAGTTTTTCGCTTGTCTCAGGATTTTTTTAGTTCTGTTCTAAAATTTTGAGCATACTAATGATGTTCGCCTGGTGTTTATTTGTGCTAATGATTGCTTTCTTTTCATTTGGAGTTTTATCATGTAATTAAGAATGCATTAGCGGCTTAAATTGTTTAAATTTTCGTTTTCTTTTTATAAATAACATGAATTTTATGTGTCTGTTTTTTTAATTTATTATGGAATGTGTGTACTCTAGCACGGATACATGCTCGACTTTGTTGCTTTGGGCCTTGAGATGATTACCGGATTTTGTCAACCCCCTTCTAATTTGTTTTTTTGGAATCTGTTTATCATTTTCATCTGTGCGGAAAAAATGTTAACTGGAAAAAGTTTATTAATGACTTCTAAATTTTAATTTAAATATTTTAGTTATAAAAATTATAAAATATCAAAATGCTTTTTCAAATTTTTTTTAATTAATGAGTTTTTCTTTTGGGTATAAATCTAGTTTTTATCATTCAAGTAGCGTTTGTATAAAATTGCGAAAATGGAGTTTTTATAACACAGCACGTAGTTTGTATGACAAAGCCTTCGACGCTGATGTTTTGGGAGAGGCGTCAAGCTAGGGCACAGGTCGGCCTTGGTGTCTTGTGGTGGTTGTCAGAGTATAACCTATTTTGGGGGCTTATTAGACAACAAAGAGAAAATGCTGATCATGTGATGTTCTTATTGTTAAATTAAGTTAAAGCTTCAGTACCTTGAAGATTTTCTAATTATCATAAGCCCTTTTAAGTCCTCTCGAGGAATGCATGCAACGGCTTCTAGTATCTTACGTCGAGATTGGAAGGTGAGTTTCAGATTAGCTAGGTGGGTGTTTGACATTTGGATATTGCGTTGCTTTTGCAGCCACCAAGATTCAGGAAAGTGAGAAACCAGTCTACCAAGCTTCCATTTTTTCTACAAACTAAAAGCATTAAACAATTGAGTAACAGTTTTCTTTAATAATATGAAATGAAAAAACAGGACTTGGGTTATTTTTTATCAAGAACCAGATCATAACTAATACATATATTTCGTAGAATGAACATCCTAGCCTTTTTTTAGGTAAATTGCACCAACCTTCCCTCAATTAAGACATTTATTTCATTTTAGTTACTCAATTTTAATTTGTCAAAATAAAATCTTTCAACTTTAATTTTATTTTAGAAAAAGTTTTTGTATATCTATATTAGCAAGTTTTCAACTAAAGAGATAAATTAAAATTGAAAAACTAAAAACTCACGAAAGCACAGATGAAATAAGAAAAATATGATGAAGAATTATGGGATGTCACTCAATACTGATATTCTCATAAATGACACCACTGATGTTGCCATGAGTTCCTTTAACCAATTTGATAGTGATGTATGCCTGTAATGCATATAAATGGTGAGGTTGATAGCCTATTGGCCAGCCACTTCAACCCTTAAGTTGTTGGTTTGTTTGAAAGAATGGGAGAGCAATTAGAGTAGAATGCATTATTCAATTTGGCAGTGTATGCGTACCTAACTTATGGGGTATTCTAATACTTATAAACAGAGACTTGGAGAGCATAACCGTTAAAAAATGCATGTCCATTATTTGTTAGTTGTGTTAAGCCATATTCGCCAATGCTCGGTTGGTTATCGCTCGGGTTATCGATAAAATGTCCACGCAACCTACTGTTCGGGTCTCTTAAAGAATCTGAGCTACCTAACGCTTGAGTCTCTTGACTAAATGTCTCAACTACTTGACCCACTTGACCTGCTTTTTGACTCTTTGAACAAGCAATTTTAGCATTTTACTTGGTTTTTTATGGGCAGTTTATATCACTTCACAGCATCTGTTTAGTTCAGAGTTGTCTAAATATACATTAATTGAAAAAAAAAAAAGGTAGTTTTAGCACCACATTACAACAAATAAATCTATAGGTTTATGTAGCAGATACTCATATAACATTACAAATTTCAAACAATCAAGAGCATAATGTATTCAAGTTCTAGAGAGTAAAAGAAAAAAAAGGTATAGAGAAAAACTACCTTAAACTTTATGATTTCCTTTTGAAGAGCATTTTTAAGCTCCTTAGTTTCCTGAAGTTTATATATGCAATTACGTAAAGCAATATAGAAATGGGATAATTACTATTCGAAATCACTTAACTTTATGAGTTATTGCATAAAAATCATTTAACTTTAATTTTTTTTTATTAAAACTCATTCAACTTCAATTTGAATATCATTAAAATCACGGTGACCGATTATTGCATGTTTCTATATTAATATGTATTATTTTTTCACTTATGATAATTCAACTTTAGATATTTTTTCAATATTGTCATTCAATTTCAGTTTTTTTTTTCTTAAAACTCAAAATTTCCTTAATTTCAATTTAAATAAACCTAAAGTCCTTATTATCTATAATTGAAGGTTTACAAGTTACCATAAATAAAAAATTATTTCCCTCTTAATTTCATATTTTTAATAAATTTCAAATATTTACACACACACACACACACACACACACACACACACACACACACACACACACACACATATATATATATATATATATATATATATATATATATATATATATATATATTAATTATGTAATACTTCATAAATTTATGAATATATGATTTATTGATTTGATTATTTTAATATTTTGAAAACATTTTGAGATTTATTTTAAAAGTTTTAAATTTAAATTTTTATTATTGAATTTGAGCACATTTAATATAATACTATTTATTTATAATTTGGAAGGAAAAATTAAATAATTGGTGGCTGTCTCTATAAATTATAATTATTTCATTTTATTCATTCAAATTATAGATAAACAGTGTTACATTTATTACACTAAATGCACTCAAATTTAATAGTAAAAATTTAAATTTTAAACTTTAAAATAAATCTCTACATATATTAAAAAATATTAAAATAATCAACTTAATAAATTATATATTTCTTAAATCTCTAGAGTATTACATGATGCTGTTAGTGTGAATAAATTATTGTGAGTAATCATTTGAAATTTATTAAAATTTTATTAAAAAGGTAAAATTATGAGAGATGTAAAGAGATATTTTCTTTTTATTTTTTATTTTTTATGATAACCTATAAACCAACAGGTGATAGGAATTTTAAGTTTATTCAAATTAAAATTGAGGGAGATTGAATTTTAAGAAAGAAATTTAAGTTCAGTAACGATACTTGAAAAACATATAAAGTTGAGTGATTATGAGAGAAAAATTAGTTTATATTAATTTGAAAACCTGTAATAACTGATCACAGTGACTTTAATGATACTCAAATTGAAGTTGAGTGAGTTTTTTTAAAAAAAAATTAAAATTCAGTTATTTTTATGAAATAAAACTCATAACGTTGAGTGACTTTAAGTAATAATTATAAAGTAAAAAAGAAAAAAAAAAGGAAGCATGAGCCTATCAATTATCTTATTATTATAATTCGAAATAATAAAAATCTAAGAAAAAAAAAATTAAACACAAGTGAATCATTGTTAAACAACCAAATATACAAGTGAATCACACCTCAAGAGATAGAAGGCGACACAGAGAGAGGAAAGTAGCGGCACTTGACTACCCAAGTTGGGTTGCTGTTTTTAATTCTAAAAGGCCAAACAGGGTTTTAAATAAAAAATGAAATTAAAAAAAAAGTTTTTTTTTTTTCGAAGAAAGGAGGCCTGTAACGATCCGGCTCAAACCACTAGAGGAATTATCTGCTTTGACCATAAGCCTCACAATTTTGTCCCATAGGTGGAATGGAGAACTTCCCAGGAGATCACCCATCCTAGGATTTCTCTTAAGCGAGCATGCTTAACCCTGGAGTTCTTTCAACTCTCCAGGCCATTCCATCAAAAGGCATCTCTAGTTATTAGTTTTTCCATTTTATATATCATTACTTTTTGAACCCAAGACCGTCTCCGTGCTTTGCCGATGTGGGTTTTGCCTAAGGGACCTTTCTCCCCCCCTTTCGGGACTCAGTGTCCTCACTGAGGTTTGCCCTACCATCGCCCAAGAGGACACGTGAGAGGCTCTGATACCAATTGTAACGGCCGGGCTCTAACCACTAGAGGAATTGTCCGCTTTGGCCATAAGCCTCACAGTTTTGTCCCATAGGTGAAATGGAGAACTTCCCAGGAGGTCACCCATCTTAGAATTTCTCTCAAGCGAGCACGCTTAACCCTGGAGTTCTTCCGACTCTCCAGGCCATTCCACCAAAAAGCGCCTCTAGTGATTAGTTTCCCAATTTTATACATCATTACTTTTTGAACCCAAGACCATCTACGCTCTTTGCTTATGTGAGATTTACCTAAGGGACTTTTTCTAAATGACACAGATATAGTTCTAGACATTCTGACTGTCCGGACAGACACTAGTCACCAAAACAATAGAATGTATAGACTACTTAGTATAGGAGTGTTACAATTCTCCCCCCCTTAAATAAATTTTATCCCGAAATTTTACCTGGTTTTAGTCTCTGAACAGTTGTGGATGCTGTCTCCTCATGTCCTCCTCACACTCCCAAGTAGCCTCCTGGCCTGAATGATGGTTCCATAACACTTTCACTAGAGATATTTGCTTGTTTCTCAGATGCTTCACCTCATGTGCCAGAATTTCTATGGGCTCTTCCTCATAAGTGAGGTTTGGATAAAGGTCCCTTAGGCAAATCCCACATCGGTAAAGCACGGAGATGGTCTTGGGTTCAAAAAGTAATGATATATAAAATGAGGAAACTAATCACTAGAGACGCCTTTTGGTGGAATGGCCTGGAGAGTTGGAAGAACTCCAGGATTAAGCGTGCTCGCTTGAGAGAAATCCTAGGATGGGTGACCTCCTGGGAAGTTCTCCATTCCACCTATGGGACAAAACCGTGAGGCTTATGGCCAAAGCGTACAATTCCTCTAGTGGTTGGAGCCCGATCGTTACAATTGGTATCAGAACCGCTCACGTGTCCTCTTGGGCGATGGTGGTGCAAACCTCAGCTAGGACGTTGAGTCCCGAAAGGGGGGAAGAAAGGTCCCTTAGGCAAATCCCACATCAACAAAGCACAAAGATCGTCTTGGGTTCAAAAAGTAATGATATATAAAATATGAGAACTAATCACTAGATGTGCCTTTTGGTGGAATGGCCTGGAGTGTTGGAAGAACTCCAGGGTTAAGCGTGCTCACTTGAGAGAAATCCTAGGATGGGTGACCTCTTGGGAAGTTCTCTATTCCACCTATGGGACAAAACCGTGAGGCTTATGGCCAAAGCGGACAATTTCAACATGGGGGTCTTGAGGAGGCCCTGTAGGGCCTGTAGTGCCACTGGTAGAATCTGTAGTTGGTGAAGGACCTGTTTGGGAGGTTGTTGGCTGAGGATCAGCCATGAGCAGTGTTGTGATATCCATTCGTCCATCCTCACTATCATCAGACGAGTCTTCAGAAGAATCTTCTTCTGGTTCTGGCTCAGAGGGTATGGACACCATATGCTGTGGAGGAGGATCAGGATACATTTTGTCCTTCCCTTTATCAATCTTCCTTTTGAAGGATGGGATTCTTCTGAGGAAGATGGACTCTTTTGCTCATACCTGGCAGGTGTTGGAGTAGGTTTGAACAAAGGAGATGGGTGATAAGTTGGAGGTGGTTCATATGAATAGTTAAAAGGTCCAAAAGGGGAATAAGCAGGTTCAGGTGTAGGAAGGAAAGGGTTAGGAGTTGTTTGGGCAGTGAAAGGGCTGAATGGGCTAAAAGAGATCAGCTTGTGGGCTTGTGCAAGTCCGTCGACTTGGGCTAATTGTTTCTTGACCTTCTTATTTCTGTTCCTTTTGATTGAATTCTACACCAAATCTCCGTTGCTGGATCAAAGCTTTCAGATCTCTATCAAGCTGGGTAATTCTGCTTTGGAGCTCTTTATACATGTTTTGGGCAAAAGCAGTGAAGGAGTCAATCTTTTGATCAACATGCTGAGTCCTGGTGAGGACCTGGTCAATCTTGGAATCAATACGTTGTAGTGTCTTATTCGACGACATTCTTGGTTTGCCAGTTTAAAACTTCTTCAGCTTGAGTGATCGGGGTTGTCTGACCTTCACTATCAACCTTAGTTGAGTGAATGAAAGGTCTGGTGGAGATCTTGGTCTGGTCGGTCTGTTGTGCCAATGGAGGAAAATCTGCTTCATAGGAGGCAGGTGAGAACATCATACAAGGTTGTACTAGGGGAAGTGCAGGAGGAGGAGAAGAAACTGGTTTAAGAGGGGGTAGTTTCTTTCCTTCCTTTCTGATGATCTCAAGGGCAAGCTCATAGATAGGAAGAGGCTTCTTCTGTTTGGTTTCCTCATGGATACCAATCCATGGGCTACTATCTGGATAGTCTCTGCTGAGAACTTGTTGTGGCTTGCAAGAGGCTCTTCTTGTTTGTTTGGTGAGCTTCCTCCAATTTTTATCAGACAGAGGATGGTCATATTCATTTTCCCAGTAATTGTCTTGACAATCACAATCTTCATCGCATGCTCCAGAACCTGGGAGATCCCAGGGGCAGTGACCATCTATTTTCTGAGGATAGATGTAATGATTGTCTGGTGTTACTGCTCCAATGGGATAGTAGTCTTGCTCCTTTTCTAATGGCTGGACCATCATGAGTGGAATACAGCAAAGAGCACGTAGAATGTCGAGAGGTTGAAGCGGTGCACCTGTTCCATCGTGGTTTCTTACGAAGAAGACTCGATGTCTGGATTGGATGAGAGGTTGAATGAAGCCTTTCATAATTGGTTAACCAATCCTTTGTAATGAAATTCAAGCTCATTTCTAGGCGATTGCCTAGGTATCCGAACAATTGTTGGGGTGGTTTGATGACCAATACAAGCAGAGCATCATTGGAGACAGATGGCTGTGAAAGATCTACAGCATGATCTTGCAATCTGTAGATGATTTGATGGTGTAAGGTGGCCATCATCGAAGAGGTCACCTGAGCAGCGCCAGTGAGTTGAACCTGAACTTTAAGGGCAGTGCTAAGATGTGGATCTCTTAGCGAGAGATTATAGTTTGGGAAGAATGTCAACACCACGCTCCCAGCATGCAAAGTGGTGAGGCAGGTTCCTATAACCGCATGTTCATACTGCAAGAATCGTGTATCAAGGAGAGACACTCTAGCTGTAACTGGAAGACCTCGTCTCCCATGTAGACTGAGGATAAGTCGTACAGCTCCAAAGTGAAGATGAGAAAACCCTT
The DNA here is from genome assembly GCF_030052815.1 of Hevea brasiliensis. Lineage (NCBI taxonomy): Eukaryota > Viridiplantae > Streptophyta > Magnoliopsida > Malpighiales > Euphorbiaceae > Hevea > Hevea brasiliensis. Next base: position 6,103,386 of record NC_079495.1, on the reverse strand, counting down.
CTTGTCTCCATCTGGGGATGAGTCATGAGGGATTTCTAACGTCACATATTGTTCGTGAGATGAACTCGAGAGAGCATTGGTCCATTCCGAGGCTGAACATATTCTTTTGACAAAGATCTTCGAGATGAAATGAGAGATCTGATAGATCTGGTTAAAGATCCAGATCGTCTATAGATGTTGTATGGACTGAGAAGAGGAAGGAGGGATTCTCCAACCTGAGCATCTTCAGGTAAAGTGGATATTTCTATGAGATTATCAATTCTGGAGGATAGTGTTCGCCGAAGTGGTGAAGAAAAAGAAAGAGAAGAAGTGAGGTTAACAATCTCTGAGGGAGAAGGGGTTTGGAGATGAGTTTCAGAAACAGGGTTAGGTGTCTGACAAGCCATATTTGGTACGTGGCGTTGTGGCCAGAGATCGCTCTACCTTCTAAGAAGGAGTTAAGCAGTTACTGGTTTCCAGCCGATATACCAAGGTAAGAGAAGATGGCAGAAAACAGTGATACAGAAATTAAGAGAAATACAAGAGTTTAAGGATTTCTCCCCTACTTACCAATGAAGTATGTATAATACAAACATAATCAGGCTCTGATACCAAGATAAGCCGGGAGCCCTTAATAAAATATGTTTTGCGCCTGATTAATGTTTCGATTAGGTCATGATTAAATCTTATTTGCAATTATATGTATGTGTAGATCTATGTTATTATGATGTTTTTATTTTTCGTTTGATCTATTAATCTGTGTTTTGAGTAATCTTTACTGGTTTTTTTTTTTATTCTGTTCTTATATTTGGAATAGAATTGTGTTTAGCTTATTGAATATTATCATTTTAAATGAAATATCACATATATTAGAGAGTGTGTGGAGTTCTGAGTTTGTTGCTTTTGTCTCTCTCCCTCTCTCTCTCTTCTTCTTCTTCTTTTTTTTTTTTTTTTTTTTTTTTTTCTGAAGGTTCTGTTTTGCTTTGTGCCTGCCAGTTGTGAATGTGGGGTAGTTTTTCAAGTTCTAACTTTAATTTGAGTTTTTTTTTTTTATTATGAAAATTTTCCTGTAAATTTTTTTGTTAGGGATGCTCTTAGTAAAGATACTAGTCGAATGATGTCCACAATTCTAGGTAATTTGTTTGGTTTATGTGCCTTCTTGCAATTCTCAATTGAGGGAAGAGGTTAAAGAATTGTGATAATAATGTTGTAGTTAGGAAGTATATAGCTATGGCATGGAGATATATGTTTGTAGGTTGCTTTTGCTTGTTTTGTTGTGGGCCCAACATGTTGAGCTTAATTGTAATTGTAGGCAATGTAAGTAGCCTCATGCAGACATAGTATGGTACACACCCAATCTAAGTTGTTTCTTGTGCTTTAGTGAAATTGTGATAGGTAGTTGTTATCATTTGCTTTATTTTGCCTATCTTGAACACTACCCTGTTTTTGAAATATCATAGCCCATTGTTGTTTTAATATGTTTTTTTTTTCTTTTTGGGCTTATATAGTTTGATGAACTTTGGCTTAAATTGATGGCTGCTGCCTCATGAGCATATGACATGCCGTTCGAATCTTGAATCTTTAATATGAGTATGGTTTAAATCTGTGTGCTTGGGGCCATATTGGTGTAATATTTAAAACTGATATGTTCAATTCTATCTTTTCAATTGGGTTTCACTGGAGAATTTTCTTGTGCATCAGGTTAATGATATTTCCTTGATTGACTACGTTGGAGTCCAACCGGCCAAGCATGCAACCTACGTTCCACACACTGCTGGAGGTACTCAGTTAAGCGTTTCAGGAAGGCCCAGTGCCCAATTGTGGAGAGGCTTACAAACTCATTGATGATGCACAAAAGAAACAATGGGAAAAAACTGATGGCAGTTAGGATTGTGAAACATGCCATGGAAATCATTCATCTTCTAACTGATCAAAACCCAATCCAAGTTATTGTGGATGCCGTGATTAACAGGTGCATTATTGGGTTTTATGCTGGTGTCTAATCAGATGTTGGGGTTAATTTGGATTTTTAAATTTCATTACATGATGTCCCTGTTTTTGTGAACCTTTGGATTTTATGTTTGTTAACTTTTTATCTATTTGACTCAATTTTTTCTTTGTTTCTATCTATTTTGTATTACTACATTGGGCCCCGGGAAGATGCCACTCGAATTGGTTCTGCTAGTGTTGTCAGGCGTCAGGCTATGGATATCTCTCCTCTGAGGCGTGTTAACCAGGCCATCTATCTCCTTACCATTGGTGCTAGGGAAGCTGCTTTCAGAAACATCAAGACCATTGCAAAATGTTTGGCAGACGAGCTTGCTAATGCTGCAAAGGGCTCTTCCAACAGGTTGAATTTCATTCTAAGTTTTCATTCTCTCATCTTTTGAACAATCAATATCATTTATGCTTACTTCTGGTCATGACCCTGTGTTTTCAGTTATGCCATCAAGAAAAAGGATGAGATTGAAAGAGTTGCTAAGGCCAACCGTTGAGGGATCATTGCAAGATGGCAGTGGAAAAAGTTTTTGTTTGTCAGGTTTTTGTTAGTTTTAATCTAAAAATTTGAGCATACTATTGTTGTTCACCTGGTCTTTATTTGTGGCAAAGATTGCTTTCTTTTTATATGGAGTTTTATCATGTTATTAAAAATTTATTAGCAACTTAAATTGCTTAAAGAGTGTGTGAAGAGGCTTTTATTTTATTTTTTTATTATTATTATTTTTTTTTAAATCTATAATGGCTTGCTGGTGTTATAGCGAAGATAAATGCTCGTCTAAGCCTTTAGCGCTTTAAGCCTTTAGATGATGACGGGATTGTGATAGCTTTTAATTAATTTTAATTTTATACATTTCGATAAAAAATTTTAAAATGTCAAAATGCTCTTTCAAAAATTTTTAATCAAAATTTAAGAGGCTTTTTTTTTATAAATGTTATAGCAGGTTTTTATTTCTCTTGTTTGAAAATTAGAGTTTTATAAGAATTTAACTTCATTAATTTTTTTTATTTAACTAAAGAATATAATTTTTTAATTTAAATAAAATTTAATTTTAAGAGAAATAAAAATAAGTAAATATTTCAAAAGAATTCATTATGTTGTTAAATGAAGGTACTTGAAGTTTAATTGGTTAACTATTTTATGGCTGCTTATAATTATATTCAGTGCTTGTTAAATTAGGTTTTATCATACAAATTGAATTCAAATTGGGTTTGTATTAATTTCGAAAATGGAGTTTTTACAGCACAGTCAGTGGTTTGTAATTTTGTACAACAAGTTCTTCATGACGCTCGTGTTTTGTGGAAGACGTCGAGCAAGGGCATTGGTAGGCGAGTGAGTCTTACTTACACTCGAGCATATAAATCTAATTAATTTATACATGTTGCACTCTGTAAAATTATAGTAGAGTCTACTTAAAGTGATAATTTATTAATTTTTTATTAATCGAGTGTATTTATACCCAAATGTGTACAAGAATTTTTCAAGGTAGGCCATCTGTCCTGTAGTGGCTGTCCAAGAAAATTATAACCTGTTTTGGGGCCTTATTAGACAATAAAGAGAGAATACTAATTATGCAATGCTCTTCCCATTTCTAAATTAAAGCTGCAATGCCTCGAGGACTTTCTAATTATTCTAGCCCTTTAAGTCCGCTCAAAGGATGCATGTAACATCTTCTAGCCTCCTACGTCAAGATTGGAAGGTGCATTTCAGAATAGCCTTGCTTTTGTTGTTGTTGTTTTTTCCCCTCTCCCGGGATTATGTTTGGCGATTCTAGCTTTTGCTGAACTGTGGTTCCTGAAAAGTAAATCGAGTTTACATTTGTCAAACATGATTTCCTTACAGAAACACAAGTTTCTGGCAACTTTAATGAGCGAAGCATCTAAATTTTGGTCCATTTCTCTCTCTCTCTCTTTATATATATATATATATATATATATATTCGTTTGCGAGAATCATGAAGGCTCACAATCATTAAGATAAAAGACTTCAAGCTTTTCTCAACTTGCAAGGTACATGATCTTTCACTCTCTTTCAATCAATTGCGAGACTAACCATGTTTCAACAAACTGGAAGAAGATTTGTGCTTTCTATATAAACTGCAGCCAAGCCTATCTGCAGTTGTTCTGATTGATTGCACGCTGCCATCAAGATTCAAGAAAGTGAGAAACCAATCTACCGAGACTCCATCTTTTCGAAAAACTTAAAGCATTTTGATTAAGCAATTAAATAACAGTTTTCAATGCTAATCTGAAATGAAGAAACAGGACGTAGCTTGCTTTTTATCAAGGACCAGATCATAACTAATGCGTATATTTCCCAGAATAAACATCCTAGTTATTCCAAAGCTGCCCCAATTCTTTTGCTCACACACTAAAGAAACTTCTCGGATTTGCATTCTTCATTTTTCCTCTGATATCTAGTCACTACTATCCCCCTCTAGCTCCAAGAACTCGAATGTGTTGCCATTTTGAAGCAATTAATCATCATTTAATACCCCAACTGAAACCAAGCTTCACTTCTCTTCTTTCATACGATTCAACAATCTTTCCTGGACATCTAAAGAAATAATATCCTTATCCAGAAGATATTTTATCAATTGTTCTGCTTTGTCTATATCTCCCTCCCGTTTCAAGTGCTCCAGACAGGAAGCCAAACTTTCACTGGTTGGCTTCCACCCGGGTTTAGAAACTACTATTGCTTTCTTCATCATTTCAACAGCATTTGAAATCTGATTATTCTGAAGGTATCCTTGTGCCATATGAAACCATGTAGATGCGACAGGTTTCCCTCCTTTTGATACTACCCTGTTGATAAATGTTTCAGCCCTATCCAAATGACCTTTTCTGGAATATGCAGCAATCAGGAAATTTGGAACACGGATATCATATGTTAGATTCTGGGATTCCCACTCCTCAAAAATCTTTTCTGCACTTTCAAGGTCATCAAACTTTAATAGAGCAGAGATGATGCTAAAATACCCCCTATTATAAATCTTTGCTTTCTTCTTGTAAAGTTCCCAGAGTCTTAATACTTCATCTTTCTTCCCTGTTGCAGCATATTGTGTCAGAAGAATGTTATATGCACTATTTTCTTTTTTGCCAGTAATAAGTCCCTCAGATTTCTTCAGCATTTCCAAAGCCTTGTCCACAAACCCAGCTTTTGTATACCCACTTGCTGCGGCAGCATAAATAGCCCAGTCCAAAACAACCCTTGAATCAGATTCCATCTTTGTTATAGTCTTCTCCATTCCCTCAATGTCAGAAACAGCTGCAAATGCACTTAGTCGAATGCTAAGTGTAAATTTGTCATAAGCAATGCCATTTTCTTCCATCTCATGCATTAGTGCATCAAGATTCTCAAAATTTCCAGTTTGATAATAAAGATTAAGCATTGCATTGTAAGTCAATGTTTCCCTACAGAAACCCAAATCCCTCATCTTCTGCATTACTGCCTCTGCTTTTTCAACAGATTTTACATTAACATAGCAGTTGAGCAGCGCACCATAAACCTCAAGGGCTTTGAGTTGTTGCGGAATATCATTGAAATATTTCTCTACTTGTTCTATCCCATGAACTTTTGATATCAAGTCCAGCCGGAGGGCAGCACCACCGGATGTAAGTGGAAAGTATCTTTTATCAGTCATCCACATTGAAATCTAAGGAAAGATAATGAGATAATCTAATCAGAAGCCAGCACTTCAAGAATCAACCCAAATATAATCAACCTTGACATGCAATAACACAAATTTTTTATAACATAAATTCAATAACAGAACTATTCTCCATATATTTCACATTTCTAAGGAAATATTTTCTTTAAAAAGAAATGGAAAGTGAATCAATCCACTGAAGCTAATACCTCAAGGGCATGATAGTAACGCTTGTAGTAGCGAAATTCCTTGATAAAGGATACGAGTTGCTCTTTATTTACGGATCTTCCTTCTTCAATCCAACGGTCAAGAATCGGAACAATCGAGATCTTTGGATCTCCGACCGGCGAAATCCGACGGTAGAGCTCGTTCAGTGAGTCCATCCCTGCTCTTCCAAATACATGGTGGGCGGGCAATGGTGTTGTCGAGTGAAACGAAGAAACCAACGTATTTCGGGAACCCAAACGAGTAACTAATCGAGCAAAATTCATTTCTTGAAACAATGGCACCAAGAAATGAAGAAAAATTCCAGTTGAAAGAGTGAGGGGATCGAGGATAGGACAAGGGCTTTGATACGAGAGTGTATAGGATTCGAAGAGGGATAAAGAAGATACTGGGTAGTAGAGTTTGGGCTTGGGCCGCTCAATTGGTCCAGACTCCCAAACACACCAACTCATATTGCTTCCGCTGCCCTGCTATGCTTTCCTTGGCTTTCCCCTGGAGTCCCCACCGATAGCGAAGAAAAGTTCCAGGCTTCAGGAAACGATGGCGTTTTTGGATGGGAACGATGATGATGGCGACCTGCTAATGTTTAACTCACATGCTTTGATGACAGTTCTTCGTCGCCAAGCTATAGTATTAGCGATGAATATATAACATGTGGCTATAAATATATTTTTATTTGTATTTTTATAATTTTTTATTAGTTGTTATAGTTGAATTAAATTCAAATTTTTAATTTTGATATTTTATTAAAGTTTAGCTGTTTACTAATATTTTAAAAAAATTATAAATCTATAATAAATAAAATAGTTATTTTTAAACATGACAAGAACTTTATATCAATTAATAAAAATACAAATTTTTAATTAAATAGTTAATTTAATAATAATTTTATAATTATATTAATTAAATAGTTAATTTCTTAATAATAACTTAATATTATAAGTTTATAAAAAGATTTTTTTATTAATTTTATTATAACTAATTTTTCTAACATGTGTTTCACTTTATTTGTAATTGTTATACGTATTCATTATTTAATTTTTTATTAATTTTTATATTAATAATAATATTATAATAAATTAATTTTTAATAACAAATTAAATTTAAATTCTATAAATATATCTTATTTTAAGAATAATTATTATTAAATAAATTTTTAAAGACTAGAGGAGTTAGATTCACATTTTCATTTATTGAAAAGGTGTATCTTATTAAATATAAAAAAGTATATCTTATTTATAATTTTAGTTTTTTTTTTTTTTCAAAAGATCTTTTACCATTAAAAGGCTAACAAAAGCTTAGAGTTACAAACAAGTAAAAAAGCCTAAGATTATAGATAGAGAAAGGGCCAAAGTCTTAATAGAAAACCTAGCAAGAATTAAGTTTTAAAAAGGCGAAAGTCAAATATAATTAAGCACAATTAAGCATGAGAGAACAAAAGGGTTTGGACTCAGAACCGAAGAAACCAGGCCAACCACTCAAACGGTTAAGGATGACCAAAATCAAGGACCTGGTTGCCACCTTGAACCAGCGCCGTAGCAGGATACTTGCCTCGTCGCCTTCAGGGAGAACCTTGACAACAATGGCCAGTAGCCGTTCCAGCAAAACTCCAACAAAAATGAGTATCTTCCAACAATTCCAAAGAGGCATCACAGATTCAGACGCTAGGATTATTCAAGCATAAAAATAGACCCAAAATAGAGGAACCTCACATAACCTGATATTTGATAAAATAGGAGAGGCAGCATGCAGATCTCGAAACAATGCTTTGTATTGATGCCACAACAAGCATAGGACATCGGCGATGGGTCTTTTGGGTGTCCCATTCGCACCTTCTGGGCAGATCTTTTGTATCGCACCTCGCGAGTTGCCACAAACGATTGTTCCATGCCAGACCAGAAAGAAACAAAGTATACACCGACGCAATGAATGAGAAAACTCTGATCTCCCAAACTAGGCATATCTGCAAACATAAAACTTCATTCACCGCACAATTAAACCCATAGAGTCGTTACTGTCCCCCAACAACTTCAACATGCATGGCCACCAAAGCTAAGCCAACAACATAACAAAACCACTAAACCACCTACAGCAGTAGATCAAATAATCATCCTCATCATTTGCACAAATCTGCTCCAAAACAAACATCAACTAAAACTATTTACACCTACCCACTCATAAGGAGGGTGAACCCACAATCGAGGCTGGAAAAAGGAGCTTCCTCCTGCCCAAAAAGAGCAGGGGAAGCCTCTGAAAAAGCAGAGTTGCTCAACTAGAACTAAAGGTTGAAAAAATAGAAAATGAGAAAAAATGAGGGCCAAGGGAAAAGAATGGCATTTACAATTTTAGTTTAATTATAATATTTATAGCATTGAAATTTTTAATATTTTAATATTAAAATTATATTTTTTATTTAAATAATTAGTATTAAAGTTATTTAAATAATTATTTTATAAATATCATTTTTTTAATTAGTATTTCAGCTTACTTTTTTTATTAAGAATTTTAATTTTATGATATTGAAATTTTTAATATTTTAATACTAAAATTATTTTTTATTTATTAAATATTTAATATCAAGGTTATTTAAATAGTAATAACTATTTATTTACTTATTTAATTGTCATTTTATTTTCAATTGTTAGGGTACTAACATTAAATGTCCCACCACCCAGGTCATAAACCAAAATGTTCATCCCTCCTCGAGGCTAAAAATCCTATTCTCCCCTTTCACTTCTACTTGTATATAAGGTTTACTATTCTTATTCACCATCTTATAAAGTAAGAATTTTTATCTCTCTGAACCTTTCGAGTCTAGATTATAAACCTGCAAATCAAGTGAAGCCTAAATCGATTCAACCCATATCAATATTTTATTGATTAAAACAAAAAATGGCTTCTGAGTCATCAATAAAAATAAAAATAAAGGGAAGAAGAAGAAGAAGATAGTTCCTTACTTTCTTTCAATGAGATGCTTAACATCAAAGTTTATGCTTTCTGGATTGAAAGCTGCTAAATATTCTTTGTAGCCTTCCTTATCAAACGCCTGTGTCAATGAAGGCTACCCATTATGAGTTATTTTGTTGCCTTGGTCATTGGCTAAAATCTTTCCATTTCGAGAAATGCCCATACAAGAATAAAGAGTCCCAAGATCAATACCAATCACTGTTGCAAGTTTTGGAAAATCATCTGCAGCTGCTGCTAATCCTAATAAAAATTCTGCAAAAAGGGTAGTGGACAGATGAGATATTGTCATACATATGAAACTTAGACATCACTTTAGGATCATGTTTAACACTGCATAGGACAACCTCAAAAACAACCATCTCATAACCAGATGGTTTCTCTAATCAGCATCAGAAATCACACCTATACCTTCTTCCCTAGAATCAACTATCTCCACACCTCTCCCTTCATACACATGAACAAAAACTGTGAAACCAAGGTGATTGATGATCTAATCATCATTGTTGTTCTGTGGTGTACATATACGCGACTGGGAACCTAATCCATTGTGCTTTGTGATACCTAGTGGAAGTGAAATTCTTAATCATATTGGAAAGAAATTTTTTTCTTCCCTTTATGTTTTTGAAAGCTTTCTCTAAGTTATTTCATTTCACATGCTTTAAAATTTATAAAATTGAACTTTTTATTCTCTTTAGATATTAATATAATATTAAAATTATTATTTTGTTTAAATTATAAAAAGATAATTAAGGAGAGATCAAATTCTTATAAAAGAAAGATAGCTTCTAATTTTAAATTAAGAATTATAATAGGACTTCTTATGTTGTTACAATTCCATTTAAAATTAAGTTTATAATAATATTAAAATTTTAATTTACATTATTGATATTAATTAATATTTTTATAATGGTATTTTTAGCAAAACTAATATTTCCTCCTAATATGTATTATAGATAAACTAAATCGTTTTTAATGAACTAATAATATTTATAAAAATAAAATATAGAATTATAATTATATTTTTTGGTAGAATTACTGTTAAAATTTTAATTATATAATTATAATAATATTAGAAATTAAAATTATTTATAATTTTAACGGTTAGTAAATTGTTGCTAAAAATTATTAACGTGAATAAGCTTCTTATTTGAAGTAGCCGCAAGGCTATAAAATAGTATGAATACATTGTCACTAATAGTGATTCGCGGTGAATCAATATGAATTAGTGACAATTTCCTCATTGCCAAACTATATTATTAGCAATGAATACATACATCTATCATTACGATAGATATGTTTTTATCTCTATTTTAAATAAAATAATATAAATTGTGAATGTTAATTTTTATTTAGATCATAGCCCTCCCAAAGAATGCATGCAATAGCTTCTAGCCTCCTACATTAGGGACAATGAGTGCAAATTACCAATTTCTCAATACTTCTCTATATATATTCGTTTACGAGAATCATGTAGGCTAAAAATCATTAAGTTAAAAGATTTTAAATTGTTCTTAAATTGGAAGGTACATGATCTTTCGCTCCGTTTCAACCAATCACAAGACTACTCATTTTTCAACAAAATGGAAGCAAATTTGTGCTCTCTTACTAAAATTCAGCCACAACTATCCATCTATAGTTGTTCTGAATGTTTGGCCGCAGCCACCTAGATTCAACAAAGTGAGAAATCAGTCTCTCAAGCTTCCATGTTTTCAACAAACTAAAAGCATTTTGATCAAGCAATTAAATAACAGTTTTCTTTTCTAATCTGAAATGAAGAAACAGGACGTAGCTTGCTTTTAATCATGGACCAGTTCATAACAGATAAATATATTTCCTAGAATGAACATCCTAAGTCTTTCCCACATCTGCTTCATTTCTTTTGCTCTCACATTTAAGAGACTTTTCAGATTTGCATTACACATTTCTCCTCTGATATCCAATAACTACTATCCCCCTCTGGCTCCAAGAACTCAATGTGTTGCCATTTTGAAGCAATTAATCATCATTTAATGCCCCAAGTGTAACCAAGCTTGAATTCTCAGCTTTCATACCATTCAACAATCTTTCTTGGACATCTAAAGAAATAATGTCTTTGTCAAGAAGTAATTTTATCAACTCTTCTGCTTTGTCTAAATCTCCCACCTCTTTCAAGTGCTCCAGACAGGAAGTCACACTTTCACAGGTTGGCTTCCACCCGGGTGTAGAAACTACCACTGCTTTTTTCATCATTTCAACAGCATTTGAAGTCTGATTATTCTGAAGGTATCCTTCTGCCAAATGAAACCATGTAAACGCATCAGGTTTCTCTCCTTTCGATATTACCCTGTTGATAAGTGTTTCAGCCCTATCCAAATGACCTTTTCTGGAATATGCACCAATGAGGAAATTTGGAACACGAATATCATATTTTAGATTCTGGGATTCCCACTCCTCGAAAATCTTTTCTGCACTTTCAAAGTCATCAAGCTTTGATAGAGACGAGATGATGCTAAAATACCCAATATTGTAAATCTTTGCTTTCTTCTTGTATAGTTCCCAGAGTCTTAATACTTCATCTTTCTTCCCTGTTGCAGCATATTGTGTCAGAAGGAAATTATATGCTGTACTTCTTTTTTTGCTAGTAATAAGTCCCTCAGATTTCTTCAGCATTTCCAAAGCCTTGTCCACAAGCCCAGCTTTTGTATACCCACTTGCTGCGGCAGCATAACTAGCCCAGTCCAAAACAACCCTTGAATCAGATTCCATCTTTTTTATAGTCTTCTCCATTCCCTCAATGTCAGAAACAGCTGCATATGCACTCAGTCGAATGGTAAGTGTAAATTTGTCATAAGCAATGCCATTTTCTTCCATCTCATGCGTTAGTGCATCAAATTTCTCAACATTTCCAGTCTGATAATAAAGATTAAGCATTACATTGTAAGTCAATGTTTCCCTACAGAAACCCAAATCCCTCATCTTCTGCATTACTGCCTCTGCTTTTTCAACAGATCTTGCATAGGCATAGCAGTTGAGAAGCGCACCATAAACCTCAAGGACTTTGAGTTGTTGTGGAATATTATTGAAATATCTCTCCGCTTGTTCTATACCATGAACTTTTGATATCAAGTCCAGCCGGAGGGCAACATCACGAGTTGTAAGTGCAAAGTATCTTTTATCAGTCATCCACATTGAAATCTGAAGAAAGGTAATGAGATAATCTAATCAGAATACACAACTCAAGAAACAATCTAAAATACAATCCACCTTGACATGCAATAACACACATTTTTAATAGAATAAATTCAATAACAAAACTATTGTCCATATATATATATATACTGCAAATAGGGAAAAACATTATAGGAATGGTTGCTATTAATAGAATACATCATGCACATAAACACAGAAAGCAGTTGTCACACTGATCAACAAGGGAACTTTCCATCCATATATTACCAATCAAAATAATTATTTTTAATTTGCTTCAAGAATAACAACATTTACGCAGATATTATACTTCAATCATCAAAAATTAAAATAAGAGAAGATAAAAGGAAATCTTTTCTATAACAAGAAATGGAAATTGAATCAATCCACTGGAGCTAAAAGTAGGCCAATGAAGCCAGTACCTCAAGAGCATGACTGTAACGCTTGTAGTACCGAAATTCCTTGATAAAAACTTGGAGTTGGTTTTTATTTACGGATCTTCCTTCTTCAATCCAACGGTCAAGAATCGGAATAATGGAGACCTTTGGATCTCCGACCGGCGAAATCCGACGGTAGAGCTCGTTCAGTGAGTCTTTCCTTGCCCTTCCAAATACATGGTGGGCTGGCAGTGGTGTTGTCGAGTGAAACGAAGAAACTGACAGATTTCGGAAACCCAAACGAGTAACTAATCGAGCAAAATTCATTTCTTGAAACAATGGCACCAAGAAATGAAGAAAATTTCCAGTTCAAAGAGAGAGAAGATCGAGGATAGGAGTAGGACACGGGTTTTGAGACCAGAGTACATAGGGTTTAAAGAAGATAATGGGCTCTAGTATTTGGGCCTGGGCTTTTCTATTGGCCCGAAACTCCCAAACACGCCCAACTCATATTGCTTCCGCTGCTCTGCTTTGCTTTCCTAGGCTTTTCTCTGGAGTCTCCACCGTCAGCGACAGCGAAAAAAAGCTCCAGGATTCCAGGAGGATGGAAGAAGAGCTCGTGAGACCAAGAAATGGTGGCGTTTTGGATGGGAACGTTGATGATAATGATGATGACCTGCCAAAGCTTAGCTCCTATGTTTTAGCGGCTCTTAAAGAATTAATTCCTCGACGAGCAGAACCAGTTAAATGTTGACAAGTACAGTGAAGAAGTCGGAGGAGAAGAAAGTAGCCAGAAAGTTGTTTTAGTTGTTGGATGTTTATATATTCATTACCGTGTAAAAATAGTTGTTAGGTTAATTATTAAATATAAAAATAATAATATTATTTTATAAAATATTAAATAGATTAAATTAAAATTAAAAAAATTAAAACTAAAAATTTTTAATTGATTATTAGTTATAATTAAATTAATTTAAAAAATAAAATATATATTTTATATTATTAATTATTTAATAAAATATTAATAAATGTATATCTATAATTTTTTCTATTTATTAAAATAACAAATATGCTTTAATATTTAAAATAGCAATTATAAATTAAATATTATTACAAAATCATATAATTAATTATATAACATTAATAAAATTATAATTATATATTAATTAATAAAAATTTTGTTATTTCAAATATTTTAGTTATCAAATCAAATGTAATTAAATTAATAATTAAATTTAAAAATTTTTATTATTATTAATTGAATATTAAATTAAATTAGATTTACACTTATTAAAATAATTAAATTTAATCAATTCAATCTTATTATTTGAAACTAAATAATGTAAACTCTTATCATCATATTTTTATTAACTCTAATTAAAGTATTATTTTAATTTTTAAAAAATAATATAAATAAAAAATATAGGGTACCTTAAAACTCGTTACCGAAAATGATGGGAATAAATTTCAAAATAACCTAATCCATTGACTCGTCAAATACGGATCTTTCCAAGAACACTGTTTAAGTTCCATCTCTCTCTGTTGCCACTCTCTTGCCTTGATGCGCTGCATCCATTGGATTTTCAACGAAATTGGGTAGAAAGCGGAAAATATTTGGAGCATGAACCTGACTGGCTTCTGTTGAAAGAAAGGACAAGAACAGTAAAAGGTTGTCAACGATTTGGAAAGAGACTGCTGGTGTACTGGTAAACCCGTGCGATGCTATGGAGTTTTTTTTTTTTTAATATTTATTATATTAGTACAATTAATAAATAAAAAATACATATATTAAAAATATATCTAATTTTTTTATAATAATATAAAATATTATATTTACATCTTATAAATAGAAGTATTATGTATTTGTATTTATTATTATAATTATTTAATCAATTCAATTAAAATAAAATTTATATCATTCACTGTATTGCATATTAATTATATGTATAATTTAATTTAAAATCAACTAATATTAATAATATAATATTTATTTATTATTTATTATAATACATTGAATAGAATATATAAAAGTTTGATATTGAAAAATTTTTAATTATAGAGTTTATTATAAAAGAAGATAATAGTAGTATTAATTACAAAAAGTAAATTAATTAACCTATTTTTTAAAAAAAAGTTTAATACTATTTTTATGGTAACAGGTATAATAAATAAAATAATTTATATGTACATTATTTTTTCAATAAAAAATTAGTTATTGAAATATAAATTAAATATATTGTAAATTACATTAGAATTAAGAGCAAATTGTTACTTACAAATTAAATTTACACGTTTAATAGAATACTAACTCTAAATATTATGAAAACTTTTATTAATATTGTTTTTTTAATATTTCTAGATAGTAATAATAATAATTATAATATTTATATAATATATAAATGTTTGAAGGGAAGGGGAATATTGAGTTTGCCTAAATTACTTTTTATTATTTATATATTTTTTATTATTTAATTTAATTTTAATTTTATATAAATTTAAAATTTTTATGAATTAAAATTTAATTATTTATATAATTTTAAAGTTTTTATAAATATAAAATTTTTATTCAAACTTTTATTTAAATTCTACTTAATTAATTTTTAAAATAATATAATTTAAAATAAGATTTTATAAAAGTAACTTCATAATTTATAATATTTACAAAAATTGAAAGGTGTTTTGTTTATGTGAAGTACTTTTTTAATGAATTATAATAGATTTCTACGTCTATATTATAATTGTCTATGAAAAAATATTTTAATACTATTATATTTGAATTTAAGTTAAAGAACAAGAAAAAAAATAATAATTTTTGCCAGCCACGTATATAAATTCTTTCATTAAGTTTTTTGAAGCTTTATTTTAATTTAATTTTTCATCAAAAATTGTTCATAAAAAAATATATTTTTTAATTTTATATATATATATATATTTAATTAGTATGTAATATATAATAAAATTATATAGGTATAAAATTTTTAAATAATATATAATTATCATATAAAGTATATAAAATAAATTATATATGAAAAAAAATTAAATAAAAAATATATGATATTTAAAAAATAATAATAACAGGTTCGAAATTAATTATAAAATTAATATACTTAATAGGATTAGAATTTATAATATGATTTTTTTATTTTAAAATAGTACATTACTAAAAGTTTAATAATTTTTATTTTTAATTTTATCTTAACTTGTCAAATAATAAATACGTATAAAAAAATTTTAAAATCATATTTTTAATATAAAATTATTATTTTAATTTAAAAATTTATATTTAAATATAAATACAAAGTGATATTTTAATTTAAAAAGAGTATAATTTTAATATGAATACAAGTATCATTTCATTTAATAGATTTTTTGTTTATTAGATTTAATAAATTTTTTTATTAAAATTTGATTTATACTTTTAGAAAATTAATCATAAAAAATTTAAAAATACATTATATGCTAACTTGACAAAGAGTTTTACTATAAATCAAATAATTATTTTTATGTTTTTACTATAATCATTCCACTTAAAAATAATAATAATATACTAATATTAGCATCGTTCTTTATTTTTTATATAAAAGAAAATTTTAGTTATTAATTTTTTATTTATAAATAATTTATTAATTAATATATTTATCAAATTTATTTTAAAAATTTTTCTTCATATCATAAGAAAATATAAAATTATGCAAAATATTATATATTAAATAAAAATAAATATATTAATATTTATTGATATGGCTTGCACAATTAATTTTATCAAACAAAATTTAAAAAAAATAAAAAATAATTAAAAATAAAAAAAAAACTGACATTATATGAAACTATATCAAACGGAGATGGTCTTGGATTCAAAAAATAATGATATATAAAATAGAGGAACTAATCACTAGAGGCACCTTTTGGTGGAATGGCCTGGAGAGTTTGAAGAACTCCAGGGTTAAGCGTGCTCACTTGAGAGAAATCCTAGGATGAGTGACCTCCTGGGAAGTTCTCCATTCAACCTATGGGACAAAACCGTGAGGCTTACGGCAAAAGCGGACAATTCCTCTAGTGGTTAGAGCCCAATCGTTACAATGGGGGGTTCGAGTTGCAGTCTCCAGTAGCTCTCAAGGTGTTGCTATTGAGCTCTAAAAAATTAAGGTCAGTCAAAGCTCTGGCTATTTTGTAACAAGAAGCTTTGGGGTCTGGGGGTTGAGATTCAAAGATAGCTTTGTTTCTTTCCTTCCAAATATACCAACCCGTGTAAGCAGCAGTTATAACAAGGTCCACTTGAAAATTGCCATCTATGAGTTCCTAGATTAGATTCCTCCACCAGGCCGCAAAAAAGGAGAACCTGTAGGGGTCAAGTCTATAATTGCAGGGGCTCAAAAGCCAAGTTGCTTTGGCATGGTGACACCAAAAGAGGGCATGTTTTACCGTCTCATCACCCTGATTACAGATTGGACTAGTGGCATAAAGAGGGACTCCTCTTTTTTTAAGGTTATCACAAACTGGAATAGCATTATGAATCACCTTCTAGATAAAAACTTTAACCTTTGGTAGTAGAGGTAACTTCCATGTTGATTTCCAAATTTGAGTAGAGAGAAGGAAGGACATTTGACTATTTTGTGCTCGGCTTTCAATGTAATTCTTCGATAGAACCCTGTACCCTGATCAAACTTTGTACCTACCATTAGCTTCAAAGTGCCATACTATAGAATCTCCAACCCCTCGTGGGGCTACAGGAATAGCTAGAATGGCCCTGAATATATCTGGACCGAAAAGGTTTGTTACCAGATTAGTTTTCTAATTCAGTTGGTCATGGTCTATCAAATCAGATACTAGATTCACATCTAAAGGGCAGTTTTGAGGCCTCTGTACTCTAAAATTTCTTACTAAAGGAATCCATGGATCTTCCCAAATAAGATTGTTAGTTCCATGCCCAATATTATACCGAATTCCTTCCTTTAAGACTTCTCTGCCTGCTACTAAGCTATTCCAGACCCAAGAACTCCTCCAAGATTTTTTCGCTTGCCATATGGAGGAGTATGGAAAATATAAACCCTTCGTAATTTTTGCCCACAAACTAGAAGGGTTGGTGATAAGTCTCCACACTTGTTTTGCTAAGTAGGCTAAGTTGAATTTCTCAAAATCTTTAAACCCCATGCCGCCAAGAAATTTAGGGCAAGAAGCTTGCTTCCACCCAATCAAACACATTTTCCTCTCCTTATCTTTTTTGCCCCACCAGAAGCTTGAAACCTTGCGATTTAAATCCTGACAAAAACTTTTCGGATATTTTAGGATAGCCATGGAGTATGAGGGAATAGCACACAGCACTGACTTGATTAGAGTTTCACGTCCAGCTTGAGACAAAAGTTGTTTCCAAGACTGCGTCTTTGCTTCAATTTTTTCCTTGATGAATTGTAGAGTTTGAGTCTTGAATCTTCCCCACATAGCTGGAAGTCCAAGGCATTTATTGTCACACCTTACTCCTCCGTAAGGTATAACATGATCCCGTAGTATAGCTAATGAATTACCAACTTCGCCTACCGATAACCCATTAAATATACTATAAGGGATTTTAAGCAAATCCAATTCCTTTGAAATTGTAAAGTAATGTTAAAGCACTATTTAAAAACCTTTAATTGAAGTTAAAATTATGAGTTAAAATTTTCGTTAATTTTATTTTCTATAATTTTTATAGAAATTTCGGCAGAGTGCCAGCTGTAATTTAAGAAAACAATTTTTCCAAAACCTGAACAGAAAATACTTCCAATACAAAATTCTCAATCTCAACTTCAATAGGCCTTAATTCAACACAATCTCAATACATTTTCCATATCCATCAATTTCATTTAATATATTCGATATAAATACAAAAGTCTAAATTTTTCAAGAAAGAAAGCAAAAGTAATATCATTACAAATTTTACTGTACAACTGCTCAATTAGTAAAAAAGATACATATGAATAAAAGTATTTACATCAACCAATTGATAAGGGTATAAATAATATACCCGTACAAAAAGATCCTCAAACTGTACTCCCCTGTCACTATAGCAGCTCACTCTGCTGCTTTGTCATTTCCTTTATCTGCGACAGCAAATAAAAGCTATTGCTGAGTAATTATACTCAGTGGTACACAACTAAGAAAACTTTAGCTCATTATAAAGCATAATAAATCAAAACATAACAAATCAAAATTTTTCATATCCAAGGAAATGTTTTCCAAAATCTTAAGTTAACATGAATCATTTATTTCAAACCACATTTCACAAATCACAAAGTAAAAATATTGTCAAAAACACACAGTTTAGACCATAACACAAAATTTCACGATCAATAACGTGTTATACACCACGACAAAGAAAAACACCTCACTAACCATTATTAATGAGGGAAGGGCTAGCTAGCTAATGAGTACTCATATAGTCTTACTCCACTAACCGTTATTAATGGGAGACATAAGTAATTTTTAATTGATAAACCCCAAATAGCCGTTACTATTGGGGATTTCCGAACGGGACTGTCATGCTAACTGTGGTTTAAAAACTAATTCATAAAATTTCCATTCAAATAATTGCATTTCAATTCACTTAACACAAATCATTCAAGAATTTACCTTTATAGGGTTAGCAACACACAATTCATAAAGTTTAAAGAGAAAATCACAATTGTCACCAACACATTCAAACTCACAATTCATTCAAAACAATTTACAATATTAAAATCAATTAAATAAAATTAGTTGTGTACAAACCTCTAGTGAGTTACCTCATTGCCTTGACTCACTCTTTACTTGTACCTTCCGGTCTCTTTTTCTATTGAAACAAATCACAGTGTTTCAATACTTATTCAAATTATTTCTAATAGAAATTTCAATAATTAAAATTTTCACTTTACTTTATTTTACTTCTAAGGTCCCATAAATTAAATTCTTTACGTTTTTTATTATGGTGGTTACTATTCATTTGACCAATTAGTCAAAATATTGACTTTTTCATACTAAATAGGTTTGTTAATTCTAATTACTCCCACATACCACATTTTGGGTCACATTTTTGTTGGTATTGATTGCCAAACTCAATTCAAGGTTTCCTAGGAGAATTGGCAAATTTTCAGTTTTGGGTCATTTACTTCTACTGTTCCATTAGACTCTCTACAGTGGGAATTTGGCTGACTTCCCTTCATCAAAGTTGTTCCTTAATGTCTTAGCTTTAATTCCCTTTTTGAATCACTCCATTTGGAGTTTTGTAGCTCAAGTTATGCTATTTCTAAGGGGGCTGGCCGGATTGGTTCAAACCCAGAATTCTGGGTACCATTTTGGTTCTGGCAGTTTTGAGCAACCAATTTTGGTTAATAATTTGACTTGGTTATGGGCAGAATTTGGGTTTGTGTACTTCATGAAAGTTATAGTACTATGTCATAGCTTTCCTATGGTCCAAAAATAAACTCATTTGGACCTTTCTACACCAAGTTATGACCATTTGAACAAGTACTATTCATATGGTCAATTCTGTACAGGGGCAGGGTGTGTGATCCTGATTCAACCCAATTTTTTACTAACTTAAGGTTAGTTTTAGGGCAAGGTTTCTACATGAAAATTGTAGCTTTGGATCTTAATTTTCATCTCCTATTGGCCTCACAGCAATTAGAGTAACAAAATTGCAATTATGGCCATTTGAGCGGACCATGGTCAGGTTGTCCAAATTAGGGCAGCATCACCTTCAATCCCACTTAAATTTCCATGCATTCAATCAACTTCCAAACATACCAATTGGCCACTTTAAATATCAATTTGGTCAATTGGCACCAATTCATCAATTTCTCTAATTTTTCTCCCAAAACCTTAATGTCAAGAACCCTAATTATCAACTTTCAATTTCAATCAAATTCAAGTATGAAATTCATGTCTATATCTTCATTCATGTTAGAATTCAAACTTAATTGCATTAAAGCTCATAAACCCTAACTGTCCTCAACCTAGCCGAAATTTACTCTCCCTATATCATGCATAATTTCATCAATTCCCATGGTAATTCCCCATAATTAAACTTAATTAAGTGAATATACAATAAGTAAGCTTGGATTGCAACTCACCTCACTTGGCATTTTTTTTCTATCTTTAAAATCTTCAAATTCCTTGATTTCTTTGTTTCCTTCCTTCCAATCAAGGTCCAATTTCAGGTTTTCTCTTGATTATTTATGGGAATTAGGGGAGAATTTAAGGGTTTAAAAACCTTAGATGGAACAACAATGGAGGATGAAAGTGAAGGAAGCAGACGGCACAAGTGGGGAGGAAGAAGAAGGTGAGATAAGATGGTAATTAATGTATTTGTCTTATTTTCAAAATATCTCTCTAATAATAATAATAATAATAATAATAATAATAATAATAATATTATTATTATTATTATTATTATTATTATTATTATTATTATTATTATTATTACAATTTGAGTAATTCCATGTATGTCCTTTATAAAATTTCATACACATCTCTGTTAATTTAATTCATTTCAAATGTTTTAATCTCACTTACTTTAATTTCTATTTAGGTCAAAAGTCAACTCTTCAAGTGAATTGACCAAAATGCATTTTACCGGTCAGATCCGTTTTACCAATAGCATTGTATTGCTTCCTGAACACTGATATACTTATTTGACCTTGTTCTCAATTCTTTTTTGTGGTTCTCTCATTTCCACTAGCTTCGCAATAATTCCTAGGCCTGTGGTGTCATAATGTCCTATACGAAATTAGGGTTACGACTAACCTCGCAGTCACTTCCCGGTTCGGTCACCCATCGGTGTAGCCTTGGCTCATTTAACCCTTTATGCTTTGTTTTTTTTTATTTGTATTTTACTTTTAGGTAATTACAATTAATTTTTGTTTCGGACTTTTCTAGGTGGTACAGACATAGTTCTAGACATCCTAACTGTCCAGACAGACACTAGTCACCGGAACAGTAGAATGTATAGGACTATACATGTAGGGGTGTTACATTTGTCAATTGGAAACATCTCAATCATCCCTAGTGTGGAGAGAATATCTCGCTTCAAATTAAGAGGGGTATATTTGTTGAATTGAATGTTTGATTTATGGAAATTAATCCTTTGGCCTGTTGCTCTTTCATACTTATGCAGAATCTTCTGAATCACCATGGCTTCACATCTCGAAGCTTTTGCAAATATAAGAGTGTCATCAACAAACAACATGTTAGAAACAGGTGGGGTATTTCTTGACATCTTAATGCCTTTCAGGTTCCCCGCATTAACTTCTTTCTTAATAAGGTATGAGAGGGCTTGAGAAACAAAGAGGAAAAGATAAAGCAAGAGGGGATCTCTTTGTCGGAGTCCTCTCGAAGGAGAAAAAGGAGGGGATAGGGATCCATTGAACAGAATAGAATAAGAGACTGCATAGACACATTGAATTACCAATTGAACCCATGAAGGATGAAATCCAAACTTCAGAAGGGCTGTCTGCAAGAATTTCCACTCTACTTGATCATAAGCTTTGTGCATGTCCAATTTTAGTGCCACGGAGCTTGCTTTGGATTTAGATGTACGTAGGAAATAGAAGACCTCATGAGCCACTATGATGTTATCTTGAATTGCTCTATCAGGAATAAATGTTGCTTGGTCCTGTGAAATTAAAGAATTCATCCAAGGTTAGAGTATGTTAACAATAGTCTTTGAAATCACCTTATAAATGAAGTTGCACAGGCTAATAGGTCTGTATTAATTTATGGCAGTGGGATTTTTACATTTTGGAATAATGATTATGTTGGTCCTTTTCATCTCCTTGGAAAAAAAGCCAGTGGTATAAAAGCTTTTAATAGCACTACAAACATGTCACACCTTACCCCTCTGTAAGGTATAACATGATCCCGTAGTATACCTAATGAATTACTAAACTTCACCTACCAATAACCCATTAAATACACTACAATGGATTTTAAAACAATTTTCTTACTTTTTGAAGGTGGTGAGCATTTCTAGCAGGTATTAAAAATGTTTAATCGAAGTTTAAGAGTTAGGTAAAATTTTGACCATTTTTATTTTTACGCAAATTTTATGAAAATTTTGGCAGAGTACCGGCTATAATTGAGAAAAACTAAAATTTTTGACCTGTAGAAAAGCACTTCCTATAATTCACTTCATCAAAATCAACCACCATCACAACTCAAATCAACACAATTTTTCTCAAACTCCTCATTTCAAGTCAATTCTCAACTCAATTATGTTTAAAACTAATACTAAAGAATTTCATTCACATTCCATTAAAGAAAGATTGATTTACATTCATCGGTCTAAATTTACATCAGGAAATCCAAAATACTATTAATACAAGTTCTGTACAATTGCTCAAGACCAATTTACAAAGTGTACATATAGTTACATACATCAAAATAAATATGTACAATAAGGGTATAATGTAATACTCGACAAAAGATCCAAAGGTAGTACTATGATTCTCAGCAGATCACTCAGCTACTTTACTAGTCTCTTTACCTGCGACAGCAATAAAAAACCATCGCTAAGTACAATGACTCAGTGGTGTATAACATACTAAAAATACTATTTTATGCATAATTTAAATCACAATTATTCTAAATATGGTACCGAAAATGGTAAACAGATACAAGTCACAATTTAAAATTTTAGTCAAATAATTTTTCACTTTAAAAGTTACAAAACAAATTTTTATAAAAACACATAGTCATATCATGCTGTAAATATATTGTTCATCTCAATAGCTAGAAGCTTATAAGGAATACCAAGGCTAGCTAGCTCAAATCTATGGGTACCCATTCAAATTTCTTCCTATACTGGCACACATCTCAACACTTTAGCCAGAGAAGGAATACAAAACTAAATCCTCCCACTAGTCAAGCTAATGAGACATTCAGACATTTGGTCATGATACTGCGGTTCAAACTATTTTAACAATTTTCTAAACAGTAATTTGCAAATCAAACACATACAATTTATTTTCCCAACAGTTTAGGTCAATAGCATATTATTCCTTTAAATCAAAATTTTCTATACAAATAAGTCACAATTTAATTTTTTATAGTCCATTCCACACAATTTGCAAAAGAAAATTCAAAGAAGTTTTTATGTTGTGCACAAACCTCGTGCAAGTCGCCTCTAGGCCTTGACTCGATGTTTCCTTTCCTTTCTCCGTATTCTTCTCAACTGAAACACATAATTTGCACTGTTTTAGTATCACAACTTATAATAAATCCAATAAATAAATTCATATCTACTTAATTCTAATCTTAATATGCTTAAAATCATGTTCTTAAAAATTTACATTTCGGGGTTACTATTCATGGTACTATTCAAGTCAAAATATTGACTTTCTCATACTTAATAGGTATATGAATTCCAATTACATCCACATACCACATTTTGAGTGTCAAATTTATTGGTCTTAGTTGCCATTTCAACTTCTAACTCTCCTAAGAGAAATTGCTATTTTTCAGTTTTGTTCCCCTGTCTTGCACTATTTTATTGGTCTAGTTACTGTAGAAATTTGGCTAAGTGTTCTTCATCAAAGTTATTCCTTATTGTTTTATCTTTAATTCTCTTTTTAAATCACTCCATTTGGAGTATTGTAGGCCAAGATATGGCCATTTGAATAAGGCTGGCCGGATTGGTGTTACCCAGAATTCTGGGTAACTTTTAAGTTTGGCAGTTTTAAGATACCAACTTTGGTTGGCAATTACACTTGGTTATGGGCAGAATTTGGGCTATTGTTCTTCATGAAAGTTGTAGTTCCATGTCATAGCTTTCCAATGCCACAAAAAGCAGGTCATTTGGACCTGTCTAGCCCAAGTTATGGCCACACTGTTCATTTGGTCATTTTGGTATAGTAGTAGTGCACAATATCTGGGTTTGACCTAATTGTTTACTATCTAAATGTCATTTTCTGGGCATGATTTCTAAATGAAAAATGTGTCATTACGTGTCTATTTTCATTCCCAATTGGCCTCATACCAATTGGGTTAGTAAAATTTTAGTTTTGGTCCCTCAAAGGGACCTAGGTCAAACTGCCAGATTGGGACCCCTAAGCAATCCAAATTGCTTTTCAATTCTACCAATTCCAACACGTCACAAGTGGTCCCAATTGACCATTTCTAACCTCAATTAAGGTCTTCTGCATCAAGTGACCATTTCGTCCAATTTTTCTCCCAAACTTCAAAGTTTAAGAACCCTAATTTATTAATTTTATTCACTTAATGAAATCAAAGTGTATATCCTTAATCTACATACTTAATTACACTTCTACATCACTTAAACTTCATCAAACTCAAACAATTTCAGTCCCTCTATAAGCTCGTCGAATTCCACATGTAACCCACGCACTTGACTTATTTCATTTCTTTCATCAATTCTAAGTTTATTTCACATACATAAACATAAAGTTAAAGAGGAATTGAAGAGTTAGAACACTAACCTTGACTTTGAATTTCAATCTTCAAATTCTCTCCACTTTCTTTCAAATTTTCTTTATCAATCTTCTTTACAAGTAGAAATAGCAAGGTTTAGGGGGGATTTTTGGGAAATTTAAGGTTGACTTGTGGAATTAAAAGCTTGAGACCAAGCTTTCATGGAGGTTGCAAATGGAGGTGGAGGAGGAGTATAGGTCTCTGCCAAAAGTGAAGAAGAAGAAATGAAATTTCTTTTCATTTTTTTATGCTTTTATGTGTAATTAAAGTTAATTTTGACTTGGTCAATTATTGGGGAAATTATAATTACATTTTGACATCATATATGATGCCATTTAAGTGAGGTAATAAATCAAATATTTATTCTTTTTCTTTTTCCTTAATTTTTTCTTATTTCTTTAATTTAATTCTCGATTCTGAAATTTTTGTTTCTCCGATTTTATTGGACAGTTAAGTCAGGAGTCACCTCTAGGGGTGAATTGACTAATTTGTCCCTCGCCGGCCTGATCCGGTTTGCAAAAAATTCGATATTTCTTCTGGATCACTGACCTAATTATTTGACTTGCTTATCAACTCTTTTCTATGAGTTTCTCTTTTCCACTAGGTTTGCAATAGTCCTTAGGACCACGATGTCATATTTTTCAATTTAAAAGTAAGGTTAGGACTGACCTTGTAGTCATTTCCCGGGAAGGTCATCCATCATTGTGACTCCCGGCTCATTTAACCTTTTATATTCTGTTTTTCTTAATTATACTTAACTATCTGGCAATCACTAATTATTTTCATTCAGGGCTTATCTAGGTGTTTTAGATGTGGTTCTAATCCCCTTAATTATCCGAACAGACACCAGTTACCGGAACAGTAAAATATACCAGGCTATGCATGTAGGGGTGTTACAAAACATCATTTCCTATTACATCCCAACTATTTTGAAAAAATAAGCCAGAGAAACCATCAAGACCAGGTGCTTTTGAACCACCAAGATCAAACACATCCTTCTTAACTTCCATATCAGAGATGGGTGCTAGCAATCTCTCATTCATTTAAGGGGTGACCAAAGTCGGTAGCAGGCTAGAGACTTCATCCACACCACTCATGAAGTTGCTGGTAAAAATCTGCTTGAAATAAACCAAGAAGTCTTCTTTGATATTTGCTTCATTTTGAATCCACTCTCCATTTTGTCTTTGAAGTTTCAAGATCAAGTTCCTTTGTCTGCATTGAATTGTTGATAAATGGAATAATCTTGTATTTTGGTCTCCTGCTTGCAACCCGTTAATCCTTGATCTCTATTTCCAGTGTTCTTCTTCCCCTTTCAGAAGATTATTGAGTCGAGTGAGAATACTCCACTCAACTGTCTTGTCATGGGAATTTGAAGGATCTTCATACAAGCTTTCTAGCTTCTGCTTCAAGCCATTTATTTCTGTTTTTGCTCCTTAGAACTATTCTCTATTCCATCTACTTAGAGCCCTTCTACAGTTTTTTAATTTTGCACTACTGTATACATGTAGGAGCCTTTTCAGTTTGCATGCCAAGCACTGGAGACAACAGTCTGGTAATTCTAGTGAAGGAGCCATTTAGCTTCAAAACGAAAGAGATAACATCTCCTCTAAACATGCGGCTTAAGACACAAAACTACTAGTCTATGATCTGACCCAAGGAGTGACTCATGATAGACAGTAGCTTGAAAAAAGAGTTCCCTCCATTCCACTGAAGCGAGCACCCTATCCAAATATTCCTGATTTGCTAGATTTCCAAACTATTTGTTAAACCATGTGAATTTAGGACCCTTGAACTCAAGGTCAATAAGGCCACAATTATAAATAAAATCTTGGAAGTTTTTAACCTGGGAAGACGTAACCTGAGAGCCCCCTTGTTTGTCAGCCTGAGATAGAATAGCGTTCATGTCTCCCATACAAAGCCATGGAATTTGATGTCTTGGATTAAGGAGTTCAATTGCTTGCCACATAGAACTTCTCTCCTCTAGCCGAGGGCAGCCATAGATAAAAGTTGATTGCTAGCTAATATTTTCCTTCTTCAATCTTATTTCTACATTAATATAAGAACTGCATGCATCCAAAATATCAATAGTCAAATCATTAAGCCACCAGAGAGCAAGACCTCTTGCAGTTCTAATGGGATCAACATAAAAAGCTTGTACAAATCCCAGCCTTCTTCTAACTTTTTCCAAAATAGATCTTTTATTCTTTGTCTCCATTAAGTAAACAATGGAGGGGCAATATTTGGAATTGAGCTCTTGTAGAGCTCGAACTATTTGGTGATGCCCAAACCCCTGGCAGTTCCATGCTATGGCTATCATGGTTGCTGTGGTTGTAACAACCAAAAATTATTAATAAATATTTTCATTTACTAAGCTAATAATTTATTTATATTTTATTCATTGTTTTAAAATTAATATTTTCACAATAATATTTTTGTTTTGTTAAATGAATATTATTTTTACATGTATTATTATTATTATTATTATTATTATTATTATTATTATTATTATTATTATTATTATTATTATTATTATTATTATTATTATTATTAAAGAGAGGAGAAAGAAAAGAATTAAAAAATTTTTTTTCCAAGAATGAATCTAGACAACATGCTGTCTAGATTCATTCCCAGAATTAAAAAAAAAAAAAAGCCAGCAGAATTTCCCTTATCCCTCACACATCTCTCTTTCCCCCCATCTCTTCTCTCCCCTTTCTCCATATTTTTCGACTGGTGAAGGAGCAACCACCACTGACCGGCGACCAAGCAGCTTTAGGAGATGTCGGCAAGCCACCAGTTGGCCGGCAGCACCACCTGACGCGACGGCAGGAAGAGATGAGAGAGAAAAACGCTTGCGCAGGTGGTCCAACTTCCAGGCGCGATTTCAGCTTCATCCGACGTCCGATCGAGGTGATTCAAGTGGCGTAAGAAAGCTTGTTCCAAGAGCTTTCTTTTGATACTAATTTTACAGCAAATGGAGGTTGGATGAGTGAAATATGAAAGATAGAAGTTTCAAGTTTTCAAGTTTTTTCATCAGATCTAGGACGATCCGACCATTGGATCGACGATCCGAGACCACCTATGGACTGAGAAAGATGAGAGGAATATTTTGGTATAATCAGATCCAGCAGATGTCGCCAGCGACCAGCGGCGAGCCACCCTGCCCGGTGGCTTCGGCGAGCTTTGGGGATGATTCGACTTTTAGAGGCTTCCTCATAAGTTTTCAAAATTTTTGAGACACGGATAAGCTTTTGGTAAGATTATTTTCCTTATTTCTCAGTCTGTGGTGCTTAAATGTAGTGTTTCTTAAATAGGAAAAATTAGAAAAAAATTCTAAGAAAAATATATGATGAAAGTAAAATTATTTGGAGATATTCTATGGTGTTTGTTGAATTTTTGAGTGATTATATAATATTTAAAATATATATATATATATATATATATATATATATATATATATATATATATATATTAGTTAGATTTTTAGTATATGGGCATATAAGATTATCTTAATTTATGATATTTAAATTTTATATGATTGGTTGAAGCTTAAGAATAGAGATTTAAATATGTGAATATTAAATTGGGTTGAATTAAAAATATGTTAGCTGTTGGAAACTTATAGAATTGAGTAATATTCTTGAATAAAATATTCATGGGTGATTAGAAAATTACAATTCCTTTTGTGATAGCTTTATAACCTTATTAAGGATCGCGAGGCAAAATTTTAGAATTTTTAGAGCTCGTTTGAGTGATTTGTGCAAAAAGGTTAATTTCAAGGATTAAAACGTAATTTTTGATTTTGTGAGTTTTTGCTTGGATTGGAGGGCCCAGGAGGGGCCCTGTGTTGTTGATGAGATATGGGTTGAGATATGTGATTTTAGAAGTGTGATTTGAACCACTTTGCAGGTTGGATAGGTCTTAGGTACAGGGGAGACTCTTCCAGATTTCTGGCATAAATTAAGATGTCCTTATTTCTTTAAAATTCTTAATTTGGGTTAACACTGATAAAATTATAATATAATTATTTAGGTGATCGGATTCATTCCTCCTTCTCCTCTCAGCCACTGTAGCAATTTCTAGTTAATCTGTGAGTAAAATATTAATTTTAATTATAATTTCAATATTATTATATGTTCAGGCATGCTCATGCATCACTTATAAATATATATCTATATAGTTAAACACTAGGTACGTTTTATATTGCATTCTTAATTGATGAAGTGCTATAGATGTTGTTTATGATAATTTGGAGCAATGTGTGTGCGTTGGCGTGCGTGTGGTGCGTGGTATTGGATATGGATAGGACGGTAGACGCGGCTTGAGAGATACTCGCTGGGACCCTCTCCTTTATGGATAAGTTGGGGTAGGCACGGCTCAAGATGATCTCTCTGGCTCCCGCATTTGGTTTATCAAGCGAAAGTCCGGCTTGAGAGATACTTGCTGGCAGAGGTTGGATTAAGAGAGCTGTATAGGGGATCAGCTCCTATATATATAATATTTGAATTTATTAGGTGTGTAAGTGCTCCAAATTGCCTTTTTGCTGTTATGATGTGATTTGTATGAAAATTATGATGGTGTTGCATTCCACTTTTTAGGATGCATTAGCTTTAGATAGCTATAAAAATTGAACTTAAAATTGGTATTTTACTCTCATAGTCGAATGCTCACTCCTGTTCATCCTATTTTTTCAGGTTACAGGAGGATACCTTTTTCAGAATAATCTACTTCTTTTCTCGCAGGTTATCAATAATTACTTAATTGTATTATTATTCTCTAAATTTGTAATTTAGAAGTCTGCATGTACTAGCAGTAGCATTAATCTTGTCAGGAACTGTTTGAATTTAAGTTCTTGTATTAATAAATGAAAAAAAAAATTATGATTTTTAAATAGTTTGTAAATGATATAACATAATTGAGCTGGGCTTCCCTAATTTTAGCTTCGAATAATTATTGGGTTAAGTCATCCTGAAATAAAATTATAATAGTTTAATTTAAATTATTTTATATGCATGTTGGGCCTCAATTATGGGCCTTGTCATGGGTTTGAGAACAATAAGGCTTACTACAGACTTCCGGGGCTTTATGCCGGCCCATGTTCTAGTGCCAGTTCGGCCCATAGGTTGGGTCGTGACAAGATTGGTATCAGAGCTTAAGCTTTAGGTTCATGGGAAAGTTTATACCTAGAGTTGTCACATGCGGAGTATAGGATTCTGTTTTGTCTTCTTCTGTAATTCCTTGCTTCTAAATTTTGCATTATTCCTCAGTTAGCATAACAGTGTTTCAGTTTAGAGGCTTGATTTTGTGAAGTACATGGTGATGTGAAATAGATTTAACAGACGTGTTGAGGTCTGCCATAGAAATACGTACTCCAAGAAATACTATATTTTTATCAGTATGGGTTTAAGTGGTGTGTCTATCTGGTGCAAGGCACGAGTACTTAAAAGTGAGTCTTGAAAGTACAGTTGCCTAGATAAGGGTGAGGATACCACTGCTGGTAGTCATCAGTGGATGACCTAGTCAGAGTAAGTTTATAATATCAGTAGATTCAAGAGTGATAAGAGATTGGGAGACCTAATTTGTCAGGACGTATCGTAGTAACTATACTATGTTCTTGATGTCCGCTCTGTAAGTTGCAGATTACAGTACCAACATGGGATTATTGTGTAGAGCTACGTGCATCCCCGTGATGCTCCATAATGAGGGTGTTGCAAACAGTCACTATTTTTGCACAATTATGCCAGAATAGGGTTCTATTACTACAAAAATAGTTTGGAAATCCTAGGTAGAAATTTAAAACTCTAGAGCTAGAATATCGAAGGGTCACAGTTGTAAGGTAGCTAGAGTCAGTGACTCAGTTACCCTAGAATGAGCTACAGTAACATCAGGAATTGCTGAAAGACTAGAGGTTTCAATATAGTCATAAATTAAAGGTAACACTTATAGGGTGAGGCCATTTGGTCTTTTATATGGGGTCTTAGATAGTTTTGGCATTGCAATGGCCCTTTTGCCTAAAGTTTAGTGAAAAATTGTATTTTCATTGTGTAGCAGCAGGGTGTAGGGTACAACTTTTCTCCCCTAAAGGAGACAAGATGCTATGGATGATGTTCATAGCCTGTAAAACTGTCACATCTTACCCCTCCATAAGGCGTAACGTGATCCCGTAGTATACCTAATAAATTACCAAAGTTCACCTACCGATAACTCATTAAATACACTACAAGAAATTTTAAACAAATTCAATTCATTTTAAAATTATAATGTAATGTTAAAGCATTATTTAAAAGCTTTTAGTTGGAGTTTATGTCATAGACAAATATTTTGATAATTATGATTTTCCACAAATTTTATAAAAATTTCTGCAGAGTGCCGGCTGTAATTAGAGAAAACAGTTCTTCAAAACCTGAAAAGAAAGCACTTCCAATCTTCATTTCACAACTCTAACTCCAAAAATCCTCAATTTAACACAAATTCATTTCAATCAATACAACTTAATACGTTTTCAATACTCATCAATTCTTAGTTCAACACATTTGGAATAAACATCAAATTGATTTCATTTAATTTAATTTCCATACAAAAGTCTCAGTTCAAAGGAAAGAAAACTAGAAATAATATTATTACAAATTTTACTGTACAACTACTCAACTAATACAAAAGATACATATGAAAAAAAATATTTACATCAAAAGTGATTACAAGAGTATAAACAATATACCCGTATGAAAATCCTCAAAATGTCCTCCTACCACCAGAGCAGCTCACTCTGCTACTTTATCCTTTCCTCTATCTGCGACAGCAAATAAAAGTCATCGCTGAGTAACTTTTACTCAGTGGTGCACAATAAAAATTTAAAGTAGCTGAACATAAAAGCATACATTGAGAAACACATCTTTAAATCCTTTCATAATCACATTTCATGAAATTAGTGTCAACTTTTACAATACCATTTCATTAAAATAATTTATAAATCACAGTGTTGCCAATCAATACACAACTTCGGTCATGACACAAAATTTTCTATCAATGCCTTGTTGTACACCACGACAAAGCAATCTCAACCCCACTAATCGAAATCAATGAGGGAGGTAGCTAGCTAGCTATATAAGTACTCATCCGATCTCAACCTCAACTGACAAGCCAGAGAGAGAGAAAAATAGTCTATCTCAACCCCATAAATGGAGGAGAAATACAATGATACTGTCATGCTAAGTGTGAATCCAAAACAAATTCAAAATCAAGTTATTCAAACATTTCATTCAAACATTAAACAAATTTTCATTTCAAATTTCAATTCACAATTAGGCAACACAGCATTTCTCAAAACCCATAATTAATACAAATAGTTCACAATGCACATCTAAATAAGTTTTTAAGTAAAAAACAATAAATCAAAATTTATTGTGCATAAACCTCGTATGAGTCGCCTCTAGGCCTTGACTCACTTTTTCCTTATCCTTTATGGTCTATTCTTCTACTGAAACACAAAATTAGAAACATCTCAATACTCATCTAAACCATTTCCCACAATTAATTCAACACTAATTATATGCATACTAAATTTCTCTTATAATTTTTGCCCTAAGTTTTGAGCTCTTTGTGTGTGGTATGTTGATGATTACTATTCATTTGACTAATTGGTCAAAATATTAACTTTTTCATATTAAATAGGTTTGTTAACTCTAATTGTACCCACATACCACATTTTAGATCACAATTATGTTAGCATTGATTGCCAATTGAATTTCTAATTTCCCTAAGTGAAACTTCAAAATTTCAGTTTTGGGTCACTTGCTTGTACTGTTCCATTGGTCTTTCTACAGTGGGAATTTAACCAACTTTCCTTCATCAAAGTTGTTTCTTAATGTCTTAGCTTTAATTTCCTTTTTGAATCACTCCATTTGGAGTTTTGTAGCTAAGTTATGCTATTTCTAAGGTGGCTGGCCGGATTGGTTCAAATCCAGAATTCTGGATACCAATTTGGTTATGGCAGTTTTGAGTAACCAAATTTGATTGACAATTTGACTTAGTTATGGGCAAAATTTGGGATTGTGTTCTTCATAAAAGTTATAGTATATTGTCATAGCTTTCCAATGGTATAAAATTATGGTCATTTGGACCTTTCTAGGCCATGTTATAACTATTTGAATAATTACTGTTCATATGATCATTTTTGAATAGTGGCAATGTGTATCACCTGGATTTGACCTAATTTTACACCACCTTGTGTTTAGTTTTAGGGTACATTGTAGCTTCGGGTCTTAATTTTGATTTCCAATTATCCTCACACCAATTGGAGCAACAGAATTGCAATTATACTCATTTGAATGGGCAAAGGTCAAGCTGCCAGCATTGACCCTTCCACATTCACCATCCCATTTCACTTCTAACCATTCAAACACACTCCATTTCATGCCAATTGAACATTTCAAGCCTCAATTAGGTCAAATTGCATCAATTTACCATTTCCCCCAAATTTTCCCCTAATTTCCCATGGTTCAAGAACTCCAATTCCTCAATAGCTTTAAATAATGAAATCAAAGTATATCAATTTCATTTACATACTAAATTAAGCTTGAATACACTTTTAATTTCATCAAAATCCCTCAAATCCTACACATACTCAAGGTGGCCGAATTTCATGGGTTTCATAGAGGTATGATTTTTCATGCTTTCTTAAATTATTTCTATGTGTTTGAACTCAATTTAAATCAACATATAACAAGAAAACTTAAATCAACTCATCTTTAATGGTGTTCTCTTTAATCTTTCAAATCTTCAAATTTCTCTAAATTCTTTTGCTCCAAATCTTCTTTTCAAGACTCAAAACTAAGTTTTAATTTGGGAAACTAAGGGATTAATGGCTGAATTTGGGGTTTAAGAAGCTTTCAAGTGTGTTTTAATGGAGGTTTTTGTGAGAGAAATGAGAGAGATGAGAGAGATAGGAGACGGCAAAGAGATGAAGTGAAGGCCACAAATTTTTTTCTTTTTATTTTTGTATTTTAATTGGTAGAATTTATCCCCAAAATTTCTAATTTTGAATATTAATATTTATTGCATCATGCTTGTGTCATGCATGATGTCATAAAACTTTTCATTTTGAATTTTTCCTTTTTCTTCTTTTCTTTTTTTTCCCTCACCTCTTCTCTTTGAATTAAATTTTTAATATTTTAATTTCCTACATTTTATTGGACATTTAGGCCAAAAGTCACCTCTAAGGGTGAATTGACCAAATTGCCCCTTACCGGTCTGATCCGTTTCTCCAATAGCAATTAATTACTTCCGAAACTCTGGTTCAATTATTTGAGCTGGTTCTTGGTTCTTTTCTATGGTTTTCACATTTTCCCTAGCTTCACAATAATTCTTAAGCCTAGGATGCCATAATGTCCCACTCAAAAATAAGACAGCGACTGACTTGGCAGTCACTTCCCGTTTTGGTCACCCATCGCTGTGGCCTTGGCTCATTTAACCCATTATACCTAGTTTTCTTGTTTTCTATTTTACCTTTATGTAATTGCTATTAATTTTTGTTTCTGGCTTTTCTAGATGGCTTAATTCTGGTTCTAAGCCCCTTGACTGTCCAGACCCACACTGGTCACCGGAACAGTTAAATATACAGGACTATGCATATAAGGGTGTTACAAAAACGACACTTTAAGGGGTTTGTAGTATGATAAGAAAGTAGATAACCAAACGTGGTTGTGGCAAGGTGGTAGATGTAGTACCTTTTTTCGTAGTCAATTATGATGTAAAGTGGTCTTATTCTTTTAAGAGAGATAGGGGTTTATTACTAATGATGGTGACCAACAAAATAGTGCCCTAGATGGGACTGTAGAGTATGGTAGAGAGTAGTTAGCTCAGGTATCCTGGAGAGGATACAAGTTCCATTATATGAACCATAAATGATTAGATCATGATGGATGTAAAGCCTTTGAATTGAATGACAGGTTTGAGTGCCCAGTATCTTAAGTTTTGGCTAATTGAGTAAACATGGAAAAAAATAAATAAATAAATAAATAAAATAAAATAAAATAAAATTACTGCAGAATCAGTTCTCAAGGTAGTAAAGGTATTATGGAGGCTAAAGGATAAGAATAGAGAGCACACAATAAATGTATGACTACAATTTCCTGAGTTCCTTTCTAACTTTATATTGTTCAAAACAATAGTATAATCTAATTATAATAGTGTTAAGAGTAATAAATTAGCGAAGATAAATCACAAAAAGGTCAATGGATAGAGAAAGTGCAGAATGAAAATTTAGACAATTGATTACAGATGCAACATAATCTAAATGCCAATGAAAGTACTAGCTAGAGTGGTCGTGTCACACCTTACCCCTCTGTAAGGCATAACATGATCCCGTAGAATACCTAATGAACTACCGAACTTCACCTACCGATAACTCATTAAGTACCCTACAAGAGATTTTAAAACAATTTTCTTATCTTTGACAAGTGGTGAGCATTTCTAATAAGTATTTAAAACATTTAGTTAAAATTAAAACTAGTTAATATTTTTGGTCCATTTTAGTTTTCCGCAAATTTTGTAAAAATTTTGACAGAGTTTCCTCTGTATTTTGAGAAAACCGTTCTTCAAATACCTGTAAAAAGCACTTCTAAAAGTTTTTCTCAACCCCTACTTCGGTTTCACAATCAAACTCAATCAATTTCTCAAAATACTGTCAATCAATATCATTCATATTTCATTAAAAACAAAATAATTTATACACAACCTTACAAATTTATATCAAAAGAAACACAAACTAAACTTTATTACAAACTTCATACAAATTTGTGTACAAGCTTCTCAAGACCCATTTTTACATGTCCATACATTTATGTGCAATATATACATCAAAAGAAGTATTTACAGTTAGGGTATAAATTATACCTAAAAACTTTAGGTAGCTTCTCACACCTCTGCTGCTCCTCTAGTTTGAATAAAGCTATCACGAGTACTAGGACTCATGGTGCAAAATATACTAAAATAATCTTTATGCAAAACTTAAAGCACATTCATTCAAAAATTTGGCTAAACATGAAAATTTAATACAATCATGCATTGTAAGATTTTACATGTAAACCAAGTTCATTTCAAAGTATCAAAACACATTTCATAAAACCCACAGTTAGATCACCCCATTCGAAACAAATAGAATCTCAATAGCGAGGCTAAAGAGAAATCATATCACAAGGCTAGCTAGCTCAAATATATGGATATCCATTCACATCCTCTTGCACACCTCAACACTTCTCCGGAGAAGGAATCAAAATTCAAAACAAATTACCCCCACTAGTCGTGCTAGTGAGGTGTTCAAATATATGGTCATGAGTGGTTTCAAAACTTATCTTAACAATTTGCTAAACATTGTCATTTCAAATATACATAATAAATTTCAACAATTTAGATCAAACATCATAAGAATGCCATAATCCAATATTTCACATTATTCAAATCGATATGCAAAAGATGATTATAAAAGTATATGTTGTGCACAAACCTCAAACGAGTCTTTGTTGGCCTTGACTTATTCTTTCCACTGAAACACGAAATTTTCCAATGTTTTAGTACTAAAACTTAAAATAAATCCAAAATAAACTTAACTTCACATTTACCTAGCTCTAACGTGTTAAATGCGACGTTCTCGAAATTTTGTGTTTCGTTACTATTCATCGCACTATTCAAGTCAAATTATTGACTTTCTAAGGCTTAATAGGTATGGGAACTCCAACTTCACCCACATACCACATTTTGGTCACCAAACTTGTTGGTTTTGGTCATTTGTTTAAAGCTTTGGTCATTTTGGCAAAATTGCCAATTTTCGGTTTTGGTTCTCCGAAGTTGCACTGTTTCATTGGTCGGTCTACTGTTGAAATTTGACAAAACTTCCTTCATAGAAAATGTTCCTTATTGTCTTAAGTATATTCTCATTTTTGGATCACCTCAATCGGAGTTTTGTAGCTCAAGTTATGGCCAAAATAAGTTTACTGTTCATCTTGAGATTTTGGTCTTGATTTTGGTCCAATTTTGGTTAATAATTTGATCAAGTTAAGTTCATAATTTGGTCTCACTTTCTTCATATGAAATGTTGTACTATGTCTTAGGTTTCCATCTATTCAAGAATCGCCTAAATCCGAGTTTTCTAGATAGAGTTATAGCCATCCAAACATTGCTGCTCAATGAAAATTCTGCAGAATCTCAGTACAGTAAATTTAACTTTGCTCAATGATTTGAATGAGTTAATGGCCTAATTTGGGTTGGTGTTCTTCATAAAAGTTTTAGGTCTATATCATATCTAATTGCTGGTAAAATTTCAGGTCAATTTGACCTACCTCGCTCGAGTTATGACCAAATGAACAGTTACTGTTCATTTGGTCGCTTGATGGCAGCCTGCTATCAACTCACTT
Source organism: Hevea brasiliensis (assembly GCF_030052815.1). Taxonomy (NCBI): domain Eukaryota; kingdom Viridiplantae; phylum Streptophyta; class Magnoliopsida; order Malpighiales; family Euphorbiaceae; genus Hevea; species Hevea brasiliensis. The sequence goes on along the minus strand of NC_079495.1, from coordinate 6,066,159 downwards.
TGGTCAATTGTTTCACCAAGTTTTGGTCAGTTTTTGCTATGGTTCCTTAATGAAAATTGTGCTCTTTATGTCTATTTTCATCTCCAATTGGTGGCATATCAATTGGACTTGTAAAATTGAGTTTTGGTCCTTCAAAGTGGGTTTGGTCATGCAGCATGACCATTAACCTACGAATTTGGTTTAATTTCCTACCATTCCCACACAATCCATTTGATCATAATTGACCATTATTTCACTTCATAGTAGGTCAAACATGCCATTTATGCATTTCTCCAAATTTTGGTTCACTAACCCTAGCATTGAAACCCTAATCACACTAAATTGTTTCATTTAATCACATTTAAGCATACCAACATCACATCTACCTTCATATAAGCTTGCCTACACTTATAATCTAATCAAATTCATGCACTTACATATCAAACCCTAGCTGATCAAAATCCAGGTTTAGTCCTCCTACAATTAATTTCATTTTATTTTAAGTTAAGATCTAAGTTACATACAACAAGAACACAAATATTAAACATAATTTTCAATTTTAAATTCACTAACCTTAAACTTTGAATTTCAATCTTCCTCAAATCTTCAAATTTTTTTAATTTCTTGCTCCAAATCTTCTTCTTGAGGGTCAATTTAATGGTTTCTATAATTATTTTCAAGGATTAGGGGGTGAAATCTAAAGTTTAAGAAGCTTAAATCTAAGTTTTAATGGTGAAACAAAATAAAAGAGAGGAGAGGAGAGAGCTACGGGAAAGAGAAAAAAGAAAGAAGAAGTAAAAAATTGGCTTTTCAATTTTGTTTTTAGTCTTTAATTTGACTTAGTCAATTAGTTAATTAAATTAAAATTAATTATGAAGTCATAGTTACATCATCATGATGATGTCCTCAACTTTTCAACTTTTTCATATTCTCGTGTTTTTTTTTTGTTTTTTTTGATTTTAGTTCTTTATTTTAATTGTAGATTCGGACATTTTGTTTTATCCGGTTTTATTTGTGATTAGGTCGAGTGGTCAATTGACCAAATTGCGTTCATCCGGTTTGTAAATAATCCAATATTTCTGACCTAATTATTTGTTCTTTTTCATGATTTTCTCTTTTCCATGTTTTCATAAGGGTCCTAAGGACCGCGTCACTTTTACGATTGAAATTTGAGTTTAAAACGACTAGGAGGTCACTCATCGTGACTGTTTAACCTCTTATGTTCTGTTTTTCTTATTTATAGTTAACTAATTAAACATTACTAATTATTTGTTCTTATGGCTTCTCAAGTTGTCTTAAATGTGGCTCTAATCTCCTTAATTGTCCGGACCGACACTGGTCACCGGAACAGTGAAATATACTAGGCTATGCAACGGGGTGTTTCAGGTCGAAGGACCAAATCTGAGTAGAACAGATATGTGATAACCTAGTAGAGACTCTGAAAGATACAGTTAGTAAGTACAGTTGTCATGTTAGGAAGAAGAATGGAACCAGGATAGAATAGTCAAGTTCTATTTTGGGTAAGATAAAAGAAATAAATGAAAGGACAACCTGAAGGGCGCAGAATAAAAGGAACAAAGTTAAGATATAGGGTAGGCTAAGTTTTATTCTTAGCAAGGTGAATGACAAGGATGGAAAACCCAAAATGGGACCACATTAGTGAGAATAGTGATGGAGGTAGGGAATCTAGTAATGTGATACTCATAGCATGATGTAGTTGAGGTAGTGCCAGGGGCTAAAATATAGAGCTTGGAGTTGCATGATTGGATCATACTTTATATATTCCCTATTCCTAAAGTGAAGTGGATAGCAATGGAGCAATATTTCTTTAACTTGTTAACAGTATCAAGAAGATTAGGCGAGGAATACAATAATAATGAGCAAAAGCTAAAAGGTGTGCAATGGTATTATAAATTATCTAATCAGGTAGAAAAAAGAAGTTAGTAAGTAGTAAGTTGAATAAAAGTCAATGTAATGAATCAAATAGGTAAGATGAGAGGAAAGAATGATAGATAATGACACATAGGCTTTAGGTTAGACTTTTGAGATAGTGAGAAGGTAGTTAGAGGTTCGTTATGAATGTCAGGCAAACGTCTTTAGTGTGATCGACAGAATCACTTTGCAGTATAGCTATAATGACAAAACAACAGTAGTGGTAGAATGAAAAGCGACAAGTATAGGTGGTTATAAACCATTAGAAAGTTCAAGGATCAAATTAATAACCATAGGTAAGGATGAAATTAGTGCTGAAAGAATCTATTAGTGAGACAAATCTTTCAGGATTCAACAAAAGTTAAGGGTACAATATAAATGATGATAGGTATGAATCATAAATCGAGTATAAGTAAAGTTAATAAATTATAAAATATTATGTCAGAAGGACAATGGTACGGTAAAAGGTTAATGCAGCTGATACCTTATAGGCAGAGCACAATTGTGCTAGGAGATTATGAAATTTGAAGAGAAAGACCAAGAAACATAGGTTAAACATTATTATATGGACAATCGGGCATAGTTGACTGTAAGAGGATATTTTTCTTTCTCTTCAAGTTTAGCTCGTGCTTTTGGTTCTAGAGGGTTATATAAGGAACATAGGCTGAGTCAAGAAGACCTTATTTGAGAGTTTGATAGGCACCAATTCACACACAATCTCCTGATATGAGAATGACGGTAAGTGCATACCTAATGTTAAGTATGAAAGGATGATCACAGTAGTGACAGGAGTTAAATTGAGTTAGCTACCAAGGCTTGCAATCGTTTTAAACTAAGAGCTAGAGAAAGTACCACTTGTGGATGAGTTTCAATAGATGAAATTGTTGCTAATGGGAAAAATTGAGGCCGAAGTTTGGAAAGCTGTGGGCAGTATATGTGATTATATTAAGAAGAATGAACACGTGAAGTATCTTATTTGGAATTAAGGCATGGCACACATTCCCCACAGTCATTTTAGTACAGATGGAACTTATAGTTTCTGGGGCTCCTATCCATCCAGGATGAGCAATTTCCTACTAAGGAAGGTAGGGAATGATAATGTTCTAATAGCTAAGTTGGAAAAGGGGATACAAAAAGAATTTTCTACGGTTAATTACAAGTGTTACATAATGTGAATGATGTGCTAGTAGGAGTCAATCGTAAGATTAAAATTCTAGGAGTAATGGAACTAGTAATCAAGATAGGATTAAGAAATAAAAGAAGGCTAAAATTGATAATGGGATGGACATCCTTGAAGAAAAAAGTATAAGAATGGGAGAGGATAAAGGTTAAAGAATAAGTACGATAGGTTGAAAGGATATCAACAATAGCAGAAACAGAAAAAGGAATTGAATAAGATCCAAAGGACAGGAGAAGAGCTCAATAGATTTAGTTACAATGATGAGAATAAAAAGGACTAAGTATGCTAGGGACACACTAAGGGATATTTAAAACAAATTATAGTAAAATGGTAAGTTAAAGGAATAATGGAGCCTCGATTTAAGTACCAATGTGTCAAGAAGCACGTCAGATAGTAAGAAATTTCAAGCATAAGGCAAGTAACTCTCTTTTCAGAAAAGTAGTTGGATATGATAAGTTGTTTTGACTGGATGGCTTAGGAATACATAGACTTTTGATAGGTCAGAGAAGAGACCCATTCCACTTTCTAGTTTGATAGATAGAATATGTATGTTCAACACTGAGATGGAACTGTACATAACTAATTACATAAGATGGACAGAAGTTAATCTGAGTAACTTAGTAATGACACAAGTAAATTGCAAATTCGAGGTATCATGAAAGTGAAAAGATGCATAGGCGTTGACCATTGAGGCCATAGGACAAGTAAAGATTTAGAATAAGATGCCTATGATAGGTGCTACAGGAAAGCATCTCATAGGATACCATGGAACAAGGAACATAAGTCATGTTCTTGGGGAGCAGAGATTGTTGAAAATAGAGGAATGGGAACTGAAGTCACTAAGAGACAATCCAAGAGGTAATGGAAGAGAGGTAAGCACCAAGGTTGATTGAAGTTATGAGACATCAAGTCAAGTACAGAGAGGTATAGTGAATACTTGAGATATCAGAAAAATGGTTAATAAATAGTTAAGAGATAGGAGCATCTCTAGAAAAAGATGATGGCAGTTAGGATACTACAGTAAAATCAGAGAACAGAGGAATGCGATCTATAGTATGTGAAGAGTTTGAAAAATAAAATATTTTAACCATCTTTGCACAGCTGGAGGATTAAACGTTTGCATCTACCCCAATAACCTTCTTTTCAATGTCCCTTATTTATTTAAAAATTCGAGAATGAATTTTCTTAAGAGGGGAAGAATGTAACAATAAAAAATTATCAATAAGTATTTTCATTTATTAAGCGAATAATTTATTTATATTTTATTCATTATTTTAAAATTAATATTTTCACGATAATATTTTGTTTTGTTAAATGAATATTATTTTTATGTGTATCATCATCATCATTATTATTATTATTATTATTATTGTTAATAAAAAAAAAGAGAGGAGAAAGAAAAGAATTAAAAATTTTTTTTTTCCAGAAATGAATCTGGACAACATGGTTGTCCAGATTTATTCCCAGAATTAAAATAAAAAAAACCAAAAACCAATAGAATTTCCCTTCTCCCTCACGCATCTCTCTTTCCCCCCCATCTCTTCTCTTCCTTTTCTCCATTTTTTTCGTCTGGTGAAGGAGCAACACCACTGACCGGTGACCAAGTAGCTTCAGGCGATACCAGCGAGCCACCAATCGGCCAGCAGCACCACCAGACGCGACGTCAGGAAGGGATGAGAGAGAAAAATGCTCGCGCAGGTGGTCCAACTTCCAAGGGCGATTTCAGCTTCATCTGATATCCGATCAAGGCGATTCAGGTGGCATTGGAAAGCTTGTTCCGAGAGCTTTCTTTTGATACCAATTTTGCAGCAAATGGAGGTCGGATGAGTGAGATATGGAGGAGAGAAGTTTTGGGTTTTCAAGTTTTTTCGTCAGATCTAGGACGATCCGACCGTTGAATCCACGATCCAATACCACCTATGGACTAAGAAAGAGGAGAGGAACATTTTGGTATGATCAGATTTGGCAGATGTCGTCGGCAACCGACGCGACCGGCCACCTTACGCGGTGGTTCCGATGGTGAGACATAGATAAGCTTTTGGTAAAATTATTTTCCTTATTTCTCAGTCTGTGGTGCTTAAATGCAGTGTTTCTCAAACAGAAAAAATTCAAAAAAAATTCTAAGAAAAATATATGATGAAAGTAAAATTATTTAGAGATATTCTATGGTATTTGTTGAATTTTTGAGTAATTGTAAAATATTTAAAATATATATATATATATATATATATATATATATATATATATATATATATATATATATATATATATATATTTTAGTTAGATTTTTAGTATATGGGGCATATAAGATTATCTTAATTTATGATATTTAAATTTTATATGATTGGTTGAAGCTTGAGAATAGAGATTTAAATATGTAAATATTAAATTGGATTGAATTAAGAATATGTTAGCCATTGGAAACTTATGGAATTGAGTAATATTATTGAATAAAAAATTCATAAAATATTTATGGGTGATTAGAAAATTACAATTCTTTTTGCGATAGCTTTATAACCTTATTAAGGATCGCGGGACAAAATTTTAGAATTTTTAGAGCTCGTTTGAGTGGTTTGTGCAAAAAGATTAATTTCAAGGATTAAAATGTAATTGTTAATTTTGTGAGTTTTTGCTTGGATTGAAGGGCTCAGGAGGGGCCCTGTGTTGTTGATGAGATATGAGTTGAGATATGTGATTTTAGAAGTGTGATTTGAACTACTTTGCAGGTTGGGTGGGTCTTAGGTACAGAGGAGACTCTGCCGGATTTCGGCATAAATTAAGGTGTCCTTGTTTCTTTAAAATTCTTAATTTGGGTTAACACTGATGAATTTATAACATAATTATCTAGGTGATCGGAGTCATTCCTCCTTCTCCCCTCAGCCACTGTAGCAGTTTTTAGTCAATCTGTGAGTAAAATATTAATTTTAATTATAATTTCAATATTATATATGTTCAGGCATGCTCATGCATAACTTCTAAATATGTATCTATGTAGTTAAATACTAGGCACATTTTATATTACATTCTTAATTGATGAAGTGCCATGGATGTTGTTTATGGTAATTTGGAGCAGTGTGCGTGCATTGGCGTGTGTGTGGTGTGTGGTATTAGATATGGATAGGACAAGTAGACGCGGCTTGAGAGACACTCGCTGGGATCCGGTTCTTTATGGATAAGTCAGGATAGGCACGGCTTGAGATGATCTCGCTAGCCCCCGCATTTGGTTTATCAAGCGAAAGTCTGGCTTGAGAGACACTCACTGGCAGAGGTTGGATTAAGAGAGCTGTATAGGGGATCAACTCCCATATATGTACTATTTGAATATTATTAGGTGTGTGAGTGCTCCAAATTGCCTTTTTGCTATTATGATGTGGTTTGTATGAAAATTATGATGGTGTTGCATTCCACTTTTTAGGATGCATTAGTTTTAGATAGCTATAGAAATTGTACTTAAAATTGATATTTTACTCTCTGAGTCGAACGCTCACTCTTGTTCACCCTATTTTTTCAGGTTACAAGAGGAGACTTTTTTAGAATAACCTGCTTCTTTCCTCGCAGGTTATCAATAATTACTTAATTGTATTATTATTCTCTAAATTTATAATTTAGAAGTCCGCATGTACTAGCAGTAGCATTGATCTTGTCAGGAACTGTATAAATTTAAGTTCTTGTATTAATAAATGAAAAAAAAAATTATGATTTTTAAATAGTTTATAAATAATGTAACAGGGTTGAGCTGGGCTCCCCTAATTTTAGCTTTGAATAATTATTGAGTTAAGTCGGCCCGACATAAAATTATAATAGTTTAATTTAAATTATTTTCTATGCATGTTGGGCCTCAATTGTGGGCCTGGTCATGGGTTTGGGAACAGTAAGGCTTACTACGGGCCTCGAGAGCTTTATGCTAGCCCAGGTTCTGGTACCAGTCCGGCTCATAGGTTAGGTCGTGACAATGGTGGCTTTTTGCCAGCCACCAAGACCTTAGATAGCAAATCCCTATCACAAAAGCCATGCCCAACATTCCTCATGCTACTTGCCATTGTCCCATAACTTTCTTTTTCATATGCTTTGTTGTTCATATTAACATTCCCACTGCCAACCTCCCTAGCTTTCCTTTTCCACGTCTTTCTTCCCCGTGTGCAACTCTGGGATTGGTGTGCTTTCTCCACATCATTGTTAGTTGTGAATTCTTTGGGTAACTCTAAAATTTTAACATTAGGTTGGGAGATTTTTAGAGATATGGGTTGCTGCAGAAGGTGTTCAGCTCTCAGAATTTTGGCAATTTCTACAGGTATTGGGCCAGTTATAACCAAGTTTGACTTTTTAAGATTGCAAGCTAAGTGGACCACAAAATAAAATGGTCTCAGTTCAATTAAGGGCTGGTCTATTTGGCTTGTTTTAGTTATATCTAGCTGGGCCATTTCAGCTTGAAAAGCCTTTTTCCTTGTATTCAAAGAGGAAGCTGATGGGTTTTCTTTTAAATCTGCCTTCATAACTTGGGCTAGGTTAGACAGCATACTGAGGTTTCATTAATGTCCTATTAGGGCTATATTATAGTATTCTTCCTTCTCATGGGTAGTAAAATAAGGTAAGGAATCATTTGAGCCCATACCTGGTTTTGTAAGAGAAAGCCCAGTTTGCATCTGTTATGTCCCTTCACAATTAATGCTCCTTCTTCGTTGATTCTTAGAAGGGAATGTTGTGCCAGTTGAAACCCCTACTTCTTGATTGATAGGACAAGTGGGATGAAGGTTGTACACAAAAGAGGTATTTTTCCCTTTTTTAATGTTGAAACCTTCATTAGGCAGTGCACTATCCCTCTCTGGTATGATTTTAGAGCTACCAATGCTTGCTTGCGCTTGATTTGATGAATCCTGGCATTTAATGAGAGCTGGTTTGTAGGTAACCCCTTTGACATTGCCTGAATTATGGAGGAGGGTTGCTGGATTTTTGCAATGAGCCAAGGTCCAAACTTCAATTGCCTTGGTTGTTCCCCTTCTTCTGTATCCCGTTCTCTCCTTTCTGGGCAAACTCTAAGTATGTAGCCAATTCTCCCACATTGGAAACAAAAGGTTGGTAATTTTTTGTATTTAAATTGGATCGACACCCTTTTATTCTCCTCTTTGGAATGGAAGAAACCCTTTAGCAGTGGTTTTGTGACATTTACCCAGACTTTGATGCGAAAGAAGGATGGTCAATCCCCTTGTATCTCCCCTACATCATCCACTGCTATTAAACCTTCAAAGATACCACCAATTCTTTGTGCATTCACCCTGTTCCATATGCTCGATGGTCATCCGTATATCTGCACCCAAAATCCGTTCCTTGAAAAAATCAATCTCGTGTAGGGACTTATCCGATGGCCACTTTTTGAGGATCATTAAGTTGTTGTCAATAGACCAAGGACCCTCCTCAAAAACTTTGTCTACAAGCTGGCTATTTTCAAAGATGAAGACAAATAGTCCCTCTGGCCCCCTCTTTGTTTGAAATTCCAAGTTTAGTTTCCAAGCTTTACTGAAGGTGGTTTTTAAGATCTAGGGGCTGTATTTTTTTGTTGCAACAACTTTGGCTATAAGTTTATTCTCCATTAATAGCTAGCCAAAGACTGGGTTAGAGGCAAGCTCTAGAGATGGTTCCTCACATGTGAGAAATTATGTCATGTTGATAAGGTCATTAAGAGGGTTTTCGAACATTTTCGAAGATAAAGGAAAGAAAGAAAGAAAGCAACGAGTGGGGAGAAAAGTAGTAAATGCCAAGAGTAAATGCCCAAGACAAGGGCAACTGGATCCTTGAACCAAGAGAGAAAGCTCCGCTTTGGAGAATATTAACTCATGTACATTTGGGCACAATAACGTTTATCAAGAAGAAATAGTAGGAAAACAATGGCTTCTGATAAAAAAAGAAATTAAAAAAAAAAGTTAACCTGACTCGTATTAGGTAAGTGCTGATTGATATTGAGTTTGGAGAGCTTAAATTGTTTTTTTAATAAAAGTATTATTTTATATGCTATTAAAAAAACAGTTTAAAAATTTTATTTTATTATTTTAGTATTTTTATAATTAAAACTTTTAAATTTAATTTTAAATTATTTTTTAATATTTCTAACTTATATATTTTAAAAAGTGATTTTATTAATAATAATTTCAATAACAACACTAAATAAGCTCTAAATTAACCAATGACAAAAGCATATTTTTTTACAATAACAGTAAAAGTATTGCCTGATTTAGTATATTAGTATAATAATAATAACAATAATTCCTTTGGTAATTATTTCTTTACAGCTGTACAAATGTTTAATACTTTATATATATATATATATATATTCTTCTTAAAATAAGTTTGTTAAATAGTCAGTGGGGCTGCAAATGTTAAATTTGTCTCTTCAAACCAGTGTGTGCAGTAATCCAAGTTAGGGTGCTAAAATTAATTACTTAATTCTTATTTTTTTTTATTTAATTAAAACATGCCTATGTTTTTTAAAATCAAACTCTTTAATTTTTTTTAAAGAAAATTAGTCAATTTGCTTTAGAATTAAATATTTATACTTTTTAATCTCTATAATTTTAATTATTTATATTATTTAATCTCTGACTAATACCGTCTTTGATATTAATATATCAAAAGGATTAAAGAGTTTAATTTTATAAAATTCATAGACGTTTTAATTAAATTAAAAAAAAAGAATTAAATAGTTAATTGCGATAAAATCCAAGGATTTTATAGTAATTTACCCTCTAAATTATCTACTTCATTATATTATAATATTAGTAATGCTTGAAAATGTCACGACCCAACCTATGGGCCGGACCGGTACTAGGACCAGGGCTAGCCTAAAGCCCCCGATGCCCGTAGTAAGCCTAACTGTTCATTTACCCAATTCTAAGGCCCATTTGGGCCCAATTTCAAGAAACCAAACGGACAGAGTCCGGCCATAAAATGGACTTTCCAACGGGGAGTTTTCGACTCACCCGACCTGCAAACACAATAAATACTCAATTGGGGAGCTCAGCTCACCCTTCATATACTCATCAGCATAAAAATAAATGGGAGCTCAGCTCCCTCATCCAATCCATCAACATGCATAGAATATAAGTTTACAGGTCCAAAATAATAATTTAATTTATAGACCCAAATCAAATAAACATTTCTAACACATGCGGAAATTCTAGGAGTAAATAAAATTACACAAATATTGATAAACAACCTGCGAGGAAAGGAAGCAGGTTAACCTCAAAAAATTATCCTCCTGTGGCTTGGAAAAATATTGAACAGGAGTGAGCGTTCGACTCAGAAAGTAAAATATCAATTTTAACCATAATCTCTATAACTATCTAAAACTAATGCACCCTGTAAAGTGAAATGCAACATCAACAATATTTTCACATCATAACATCAAAAAGGTAAATTTGGAGCACTCACGCACCCTGTAACATCAATCATAATATATGGGAGCTGATCCCTATCTGACTCTCTTAAATCCAACTGTGCAAGAACTATTTCGGACTTCCACTTAATAACCAAATCGGGGTCCCAGTGAAGAACTCAAGCCGTGTCTACCGAAGGACCGGGTCCCAAGATCTCAAGCGTGTCTACCCGTCCTATCCATAGTCCACACCACATCACACGCACGCCAACGCACGCTGCGCTCCAAATTACCACAACAACATCCATGGCACGCTAACAGTTATGAATGCAACATAAATCGTGCCTAGAGTTTAACTACATAAATATATGCATATAAGTGATGCATGGGCATGCTTGAACATATAATAATATCGAAATTACAATTAAAATTAATATTTTACTTACAGACTTGACAACGGTCACTGTGGCGGCTGGGCGGAGGAAGAAGGCTGTCCCGGCTCACCTGACAATTTTATTACAATTATTTAATAAATTTGACTCCATACAAATAAAGAAAAAGACCAAATACGTCCTAAGTCGTGTAAAATCCAGAGTCTCCCCTATACCTAGGACCTACCCAACCTGCAAAATGGCTCAAAACACACTTCTATATTCACAATCCATATGTCCACAGCTCAATCACATCACACAGCCCCTCATGGGCCCATCAAATCAGTCATCCATCACAATATGTAAAATTTCAATTTAGTCCTTATAATTGATCATTTTTGCAAAAACTGCCCAAACAAGCTTTAAAAATTCTAAAACTTTGCCCTGCGGTCCTTAGCAATATTACTAGGCTATTGCAAAAAGAATCATAATTTTCTGAGCTACCACGAATATTTTATGGATTTTTAATCCTATTTAAGCACAAAAAAATTACGAAAAAGCAAGGTTTGGGTTTACCTTTGCCGATTTCGACTTCGGGAACGCACTCGGGATGCCTGACAATGGTGGGATAGCCAAAACCTCGATCCAATTCGGAGACTTTTCGGAAATTCACGCATCGGGATAATCGCCGAATTTCCGCGAATTGAGGATACCTACACGAAGCCCAATAATAATATATAAAAAAATCAGGGGTGTTACATTCTTCCCCCCTTACAGAAAATTCGTCCTCGAATTTTACACAAGGCAGAATAAAATACATGATTACACATTGAACAGATAAGGGTACTTGCTACGCATGTCCCGTTTTGACTCCCAGGTGCACTCTTTCACTGACTGGCTCCTCTACAAAACCTTAACCATAGGGATCTATTTTGATCTTAGCTGTCTCACTTGGTAGTCCACTATGGCTACAGGTTGCTCCTCAAATGTCAAGTTCTCCTTTAGTTCTATTACATCCGATTGTAGTACATGAGAATGATCGGGAATATATTTCCTGAGCATGGAGATGTGAAACACGGGATGAATGTGAGAAAGGTTGGGTGGTAGCTCTAGCCGGTAGGCAACTGCTCCAACTCTATCAGTAACCTCAAAAGGTCCAATATACCGAGGTGCCAACTTGCCCTTCTTTCCAAATCTCATGACTCCCTTCATTGGAGAAACCTTCAAGAATACATAGTCGCCTACTGCAAACTCCACATCCCTTCGTCTGGGGTCTGCATAACTCTTCTGCCTACTGAAAGCTGTTTTCAATCGTTCCCTGATTAAAGGAACTATCTCTGAAGTGTACTGCACTAGGTCTACATCATGCACCTTCGCTTCCCCCATTTCTGTCCAACACAGAGGAGACCTACACCTTCTTCCATATAGTGCCTCATAGGGTGCCATCCCTATGCTGGAATGGTAACTGTTGTTGTAGGCAAACTCCACCAAAGCTAGCTGATCATCCCATTGACCTCCAAAATCCAAGACACTCATGCGAAGCATGTCTTCCAGTGTTTTGATTGTCCTTTCATTTGTCCGTCATGCGAGGGTGGAAAGCCGTACTGAAGTTCAACTGTGTGCCAAGTGCCTCCTGCAACTTTCTCCAAAACCGAGAAGTGAACTGGGGCCCTCTGTCAGATATTATGGAAGCCGGAACTCCATGCAATCTGACTATTTCTCGAATGTAGAGCCGGGTGTACTGTGCCACAGAATATGTAGTCTTCACAGGCAAGAAGTGAGCTGATTTGGTTAGGCGGTTTACAATTACCCATATCGAATCATATCCTCGCGTGGTACGAGGCATCCCAGTCACAAAATCCATAGAAATCATTTCCCACTTTCGTTCTGGGATAGGAAGCTCTTGCAAATTCCCTGACAGTCTCTGGTGTTCAAACTTCACCTTCTGACAAGTCAAGCACTTGGACACAAAGTCTGCTATGTCTCTCTTCATGCCATTCCACCAATAGCTATCTTTCACATCATGGTACATCTTGGTGGAACCTGGGTGGACATTGTACAGTGTATAGTGTGCCTCTCGCATGATTTCATCTCTGAGATTGTCCACATCGGGCACACATATCCTAGAACCTTACACTAGGGCACCATCATTGGCAAATCCAAACTCACCACCTTCACCTTGCTGTACTCTTTCTATGATCTTCATTAATTGTTGGTCTCTGTGTTGGGAAACTCTAACTCTATCTCGCAAGTCTGGCCTCACTGAAAAATGAGCCAACAAGACCCCCTCATCTGAAAGATCTAGGATTAAACCTTGATCCATCAACTCATGTACTTCCTGAATCAACGGTCTCTTCTCTGCTGAAATGTGCGCCAAACTGCCAGAAGATTTTCTGCTTAAAGCATCTACTACTACATTGGCCTTCCCATGGTGGTACTGGATGGTGCAATCATAGTTTTCCAAAAGCTCCATCCATCTCCTCTGTCTCAAGTTTAAATCCCTCTGTTGGAAGATGTACTTCAAACTCTTATGGTCAGTGTATATCTCGCACACTTCACCATACAGTAATGTCTCCAGATTTTTAGTGCAAAGACTACAGCCGCCATTTCCAAATCATGGGTGTGATAGTTCTGCTCATGCCTCTTCAGCTGCCTTGAAGCATAAGCCACTACATTTCCATTCCGCATCAAAACACACCCTAGGCCAACTCTGAAGGCGTCACAGTACACGGTGTATCCTTCATCGCTCATAGGTACTGTTAACACAGGGGCAGTGGTTAGACACTCCTTATCCTCATCATTATAACTGACTCTATCGAGCTCTCTTCCTGTCCTTTGCATCTTATCCACTTCCCTTTTCCTATTTTTGGTATTGTTGGTATCTTTTCAACCTGCTGTACTTATTCCTTAATTTTAGTCCTATCTCATCCTTACACCTTTTCCTTCAAAGATGTCTATCCCATCATCAACTTTAACTTTCTTTTTATTTCTTAGTCTTATCTTGATTACTAGTTTCATTACTGAGAGAATTTTAACCCTATGATTTACTCCTACCAGCACATTCTTCACCTTATATAACACTTATAATTACCCATAAAAAATTTTTCTTGTATCTCCTTTTTTCCAACTTAACTATCAGAACATTATCATTCCCTACCAGCCTTAGTAGGAAATTGCTTATCCTGGATGAATATGAGCCCCATAAACTATAAGTTCCATCTGAACTAACACGACTGTAGGAAATATGTGTCATGCCTTAATTCCAAACAAGATACTTCACGTGTTCATTCTCCTTAATATAATCACATATACTGCCTATAGCTTTCTAAACTTCAACCTCAAATTATCCATCAGCAACAATTTCATCTATTGAAACTCATCCATAAATAGTACTTCATCTAGCTCATGGTTTAAAACAGTCGCAAGCCTTAGTAGCTAACTCAATTTAACTCCTGCCATTACTCTGATCGTCCTTTCATACTTAACACTAGGTATGCACTTACTGTCATTCTCATATCACGAAATTGTATATGAATTGGTGCCTACCAAACTCTCAAATAACTAGGTCTCCTTGACTCAGTCTCTGTTCCTTATATAACCTTCTAGAACCAAAAGCACAAGCTAAACTTGAAAAGAAAGAAAAATACTCTTATATTCAACTACGCTCGATTGTCCATATAATAATGTTTAACCTATGTTTCTTGGTTTTTCTCTCCAAATTTCATCATCTCCTAGCACAATTGTGCTCTACCTATAAGGTATCATCTGCATGAACCCTTTACTGTACCATCGTCCTTCCTGACATTATATTTTATAATTTATTAACTTTACTTATACTCGACCTATGATTCATATCTATCATCGTTTATATTGTGCCCTTAACCCTTATTGAATCCTGAAAGATTTCTCTCGCTAATAGATTCTTTCAACACTAATTCCACCCTTATCTATGGTCATTAATTTGATCCTTAAACTTTCTAGTGATTTATTACCATCCATACTTGTTACTTTTTATTCTACCCCTACTGTTGCTCTGTTGTTATTGCTTCACTGCAAAGTGATTCTGTTGATCACACTAAAAATGTTTGCCTGACATTCATAACGAACCTCTAACTACCTTCTCACTATCTCAAAAGTCTAACCTAAAACCTATGTGTCATTATCTATCATTCTTTCCCTCTCATCATACCTATTTGATCCCTTAGACTGACTTTTATTCAACTTCTGCTTACTAACTTCGTTTTCTCTACCTAATTAGGTAGTCCGCAATACCATCGCACACCTTCTAGCATTTATTCATTATTATGTTATTCCATACCTCCATCACTATTCTCACTAATGTGGTCTCATTTTGGGTTTTCCATCCTTGTCATTCTCCTTGCCAAGAATAACACTTAGTCTACCATATATCTTAACTTTGTTCCTTTTATTATGTGCCCTTCAGGTTGTCCTTCCGTTTATTTCCTTTGTCTTACCCCAAATAGAACTTGACTATTCTATCCCTGGTTCCATTCTTCTTCCTAACATGACAGCTGTACCTGCTAACTATTTCTTTCAGAGTCTCTATCACATTATCACATATCTGTGCTACTCAGATTTGGTCCTTTGACCACTCTAGCTGGTATTCCCACTGGCATTTAGATTATATTGCATCTGCAATCAATTGTCCAAACTTTCGTTCTGTACTTTTTCTATCCATTGGCCTTCTATAATTTATCTTTGCTAATTTATTTCTCTTAACACTATTATAATTAGATTATACTATTATTTTGATCAATATGAAGTTAGAAAAGAACTCAGGAAATTGCGGTCATACCTTTATCGTATGATTTCTATTCTTATCCTTTAACTTACATAATACCCTTACTACCTCGAGAACTGATTCTGCAGTAATTTTATTTATTTATTTATTTATTTATTTATTATTATTATTATTATTATTATTATTATTATTATTATTATTATTATTATTATTATTATTATTATTATTATTATTATTATTATTATTTTCCATGTTTACTCAATTAGCCAAAACTTAAGATTTCGGGCACCCAAACCCGTCATCCAATTCAAAGGATTTACATCCATCGTGATTTGATTATATATGATTCCTATAATGAAACTTGTATCCTCTGCAGGATACTCGAACCAACTACTCTCTACCACACTCTACAGTCCCATCTGGGGCACTATTTTGTTGGTCACCATCATTAGTAATAACTTTCGATCCCTTCTAAAAAGATAGGACTATACCCTAACTTACTGCAACAAAGGTACTACATTTACCACCTTGCACAAACCATGTCAAATTAATGTCTCTCTCATCATATCATAGCTCTGTAAATCATCAATTCATAGTTTCGACCTTCTCTAGGTAGTAGGGTTATACTTTATTCCATACTGAAAACTAGATAATCTCACTCTATAGGTGTCACCTTTACTTTGCAACTAATCCGAAACCTCTGGTCTGATGGCAATTCTTATTGTAACTCTAGCTCATGCTAGGGTAACTGAGTCACTGACTCTAGTTATCACCCAACTGTGACCTTTCAATATTCTAACTCTAGACTCCTAACCAGGAGTTCCCAACTCCTCCACAGACATAGAACTCTGTTCTGGCATAATTGTACCAAAACAGAAGCCATCCGCAAACACCCTCATTATGGAGCACTACGGGGATGCACGCAGCTCTATATAATAATCTCATGTCGGTACTGTAATCTGCAACTTACAGAGCAGACATCGAGAACATTGTATAGTTACTACGATACGTCCGGACCGATTAGGCCTCCTAATTTCTTATCTCTCTCAAATCTTCTATTATCATAAACTCATTCTGACTGGGTCATCCACTGATGACTGCTAGCAGTGGTATCCTCATCCTTATCTAGGGCAACTGTACTTTCAAGACTCACCTTTATGTACTTGTGCCTTGCACGAAATGAGCACACCATTTAAACCCATACAGACAGAAACATAGCATTTCTTGGAGTACGTATCCTCATGATAGACCTCATATGTCTACTAACTCTATTTCACATTTCTATGTACTCCACGAAAATCAAGACACTAATTGAGGCACTTTTATATTTCCCGAGGTATAACGCAGAATCTAGAAACAAAGAATTACAAAAAGACAAAACAGAATCCTATACTCCGCATGTAACATCCTAACAAGACTCCTTTTACACTCCCAAGTATTTTATTTCCCATGAATCTAGAGCCTAAGCTCTGATACCAACTTTGTCACGACCCAACCTATGGGCTGACCAAGACTAGGACACAGGCCACCTAAAGCCCCAGGGCGTAGTAAGCCTAACTGTTCATTTACCCAATTCTAAGGCCCATTTGGGCCCAATTTCAAGAAACCAAACGGACAGAGTCCGGCCATAAAATGGACTTTCCAACGGGGAGTTTTCGACTCACCCGACCTGTAAACACAATAAATACTCAATTGGGGAGCTCAGCTCACCCTCAATATACTCATCAGCATAAAAATAAATGGGAGCTCAGCTCCCTCATCCAATCCATCAACATGCAAAGAATATAAGTTTACAGGTCCAAAATAATAATTTAATTTACAGACCCAAATCAAATAAACATTTCTAACACATGTGAAAATTCTAGGAGTAAATAAAATTACACAAATATTGATAAACAACCTGCGAGGAAAGGAAGCAGGTTAACCTCAAAAAATTATCCTCCTGTGACCTGGAAAAATATTGAACAGGAGTGAGCATTCGACTCAGAGAGTAAAATATCAATTTTAACCATAATCTCTATAACTATCTAAAACTAATGCACCCTGTAGAGTGAAATGCAACATCAACAACATTTTCACATCATAACATCCAAAAAGTAAATTTGGAGCACTCACGCACCCTGTAACATCAATCATAATATATGGGAGCTGATCCCCTATACAGCTCTCTTAAATCCAACCCGTGCCGAAGAACTCATTTCGGACTTCCACTTAATAACCAAATCGGGGTCCCAAGAACTCAAGCGTGTCTACCGAAGGACCGGTCCAATGAAGATCTCAAGCCGTGTCTACCCGTCCTATCCATAGTCTACACCACATCACACGCACACCAACGTACGCACACTACTCCAAATTACCACAACAACATCCATGGCACGCTAACAGTTATGAATGCAACATAAATCGTGCCTAGAGTTTAACTACACAAATATATGCATATAAGTGATGCATGGGCATGCTTGAACATATAATAATATCGAAATTATAATTAAAATTAATATTTTACTCACAGACTTGACAACGGTCACTGTGGCGGCTGGGCGGAGGAAGAAGGCTGTCCCGGTTCACCTGACAATTTTATTACAATTATTTAATAAATTTGACTCCATACAAACAAAGAAAAAGACCAAATACGTCCTAAGTCGTGCCGAAAATCCGGCAGAGTTTTCCCTATACCTAGGACCTACCCAACCTGCAAAATGGCTCAAAACACACTTCTATATTCACAATCCATATGTCCACAGCTCAATCACATCACACAGCTCCTCATGGGCCCATCAAATCAGTCATCCATCACAATATGTAAAATTTCGATTTAGTCCTTATAATTGATCATTTTTGCAAAAACTGCCCAAACAAGCTTTAAAAATTCTAAAACTTTGCCCTGCGGTCCTTAGCAATATTACTAGGCTATTGCAAAAAGAATCATAATTTTCTGAGCTACCATGAATATTTTATGGATTTTTAATCCTATTTAAGCACAAAAAAATTACGAAAAAGCAAGGTTCGGGTTTACCTTTGCCGATTCTGACTTCGGGAATGGGCTTGGGATGCCTGACAATGGTGGGATAGCCAAAACCTCGATCCAATTCGGAGACTTTTTAGTGATGCATGCGGCGGAAATTCAGATCCAGACAACTGTCGAATTTCTGCGAATTGAGGATACCTACACGAAGCCCAATAATAATATATAAAAAAATCAGGGGTGTTACAGAAAAATTGCTTTCATGAATTTTTTTCACGATATTTATGTATCATTTAATAGAAAACTATTAAATATTTATAATACATATAAAAATAGTGCTATCCCTTATAAAAATATAAGCTCTCATCGTATACTGATAGAATTTAATAATCTCTCGTCTAATTTCTAAAATTCTTTTTAATTTAAAAAAAATTATTCAGAGAATTTTAAAATCAATTAAGATTATATGAGAATTTTTTTTTCTAACAAATAATTTATTTTAAAGAAAGGCAACAAGAGTTTATTAGCATGATTCCTACTCATGACATCAATCGATGAACCATTCCACGCTTTTATTTAGTCCCTTTAAAATTAAAATCATTTTAATAATTTAACTTAATCTATAATCTTAATTTTAACTTTACTTTAATAATATATATTAAAATCATTTTTAAGATTATAAAATTTTAAATTTAATTGAAAATCATTTTCAACATTCTTAGTATTTAAAATTAAAACCAGTCCAATAATTTTATCTAATCTTCAATCGTAATTTAAAATCATTTTCAACATTTTACTAAAACAATTAATTTCCCACAAATCTCTCTTTCTCTCCCTTCTAGAAAGGGGTTGAAATTCCTGCCTTTGGTCTATTTCCTGGAAATCCTGCACTAGAAAAAAAATGACCTTATCAACAATTGGACGTGCCTTTAATAATAGAGTAATGGGCGATACACTTTTCTTAGCATTATCCGTAGACGTGCGCACACACAAAATAAATAAATAAATAAATAAATAAATAAATATTTATTCAATATATTATAATAAATTTATTTTAATTTTTTATTATAATAAAAATATACCATAATGAATAATCTTATTCTTTTTAATTGAAAATTTATTCACTGTAATTATTATATATATAACAGATACTCTAATTATTAATTGTGATGGAATATATATATTTAATGGTCATAACAACATTATTGGGTGTAAATATTTGTGTGTGTGAGATATTAACGTTTCATTACCTTTTATTGAATAATGAGATAAATATTTAATTATTAATTTAATGATCATAATTTGTTTTTATATTCAAATTATTTGCATTTTAAAAGTTTGGAATCGATCAGAAAAATAAATTAGAAATTTACTAATAAGTTAAGATTATTTATAATATTTTATTAATTAAAATTTTAAATTGGATAGAAACTTTAAATATAAACTAACTAATCTAAATTAAATTTTATAAAAATAATATAATTTTAGAAAATAAAATATATTTTATTTTTTAATTAATTTAATTTAATTTTTATATTAAACTTTATATTTTTTAAAATAATTTCAGACACATGGAGTTTTTTTTTTTATGTAGACATAAAACATATGAATGATTCGGTAATAAAAATATATCGGTATTAAAACCATGATAAAGTTTCAAATATATCACGGAGCCAAAAACAAAATGGCACATTTCTTATATGAGTTAATTTCACTAATTATCCTTAATTACGTGAATTTTAATATCATTAAAATTTCTATAACATACTACTAATGGTTTGTAAACTAATTTATGACGTGATTATATTCACCAATATAGCATGATATCAACTGCATTTTAAATTTTTCAAATTTCAATTTAATATTTTTATTTAAAAATTTTTATGAAATATTCATAATAAATTATGATAATTTTTTCCTTCAAACTTTCTATAATTGTTTAAAATTTTACATTTTTACTTAACTTTTGATTTATCTGAAATAAAATTTATGAAGTATTTTAGAATTTCACATCATATGTATAGTGTGCATGGGAGTTATATAGAAGAAGGATTCTGTTAAAATTGTTATGGTTTTAATAGCGATTCATTTCTATCACTGACTCGTGTGTGTTATGTCTATTGATAAAAAAAAAAGGCACCTGAGTGAAAATAAAAAAGAGTTGAGTGTCCTGGTGTGACCCTGGTTAAGGTTCGTGAGTGAGCCAAGCGTAGAGCTGAGCACTATTTGATTTAAACCAAAATACCGAATTGAACCGCCTTAATTCGGTAATTCGATTATGTTTTTTATATAATCCGGTTCGGCTCGGTTTTGTATTTTAAAAATTTCGGTTATTTCAATTTGATTTAGTTTTGAAAAAAAAATCGATTTGAACTAAACCGAACTGAATAGTATTTTTTATTTTTTATTTAATTTATTTTTATGGAGAGTTTATGAACTATATGTATATATATATATATTGCTTAATTTCATTAATTAATGGTTATTATGTTTAAACTAAGGTTAAAATCAAATCAAATAACTTGAAAATTAAGTATAAATTAAAAAAAAAAAAGCAAAATTCAAAACCAATTGATTTGAATCGAATCGAACCGAAATAAAATGGTTCAATTGGATTCGATTTTTCATTTATTTAGATTCGATTCTGTTTGGTTCTAAAATATAGTAATTCAATTTTGGTAATTTAATGTGGTTCGGTTCAGTTCGGTTTAAAACCGAATGCTTACCCCTAGCCAAGCGTGTGCCAAAAGGGCTGTCGTTCAGAGTCCCATATCCGATATATAGTATACGTGTGCGTGGGTTACATTGAAATAAGAACTCTATTAAAATTATCATAATTTTAATAGAAGTCCATTTATGATACTAACCTGTGTATACGTATGAATACTTTAAGAGATATCAAAATATTTGTATACATATTTTAATTAATTTTATTAAAAAAGTATGTATTTATTATTATTTTTTAAAAAATTAATAAATTTATATCACTTTTTAATACAATTTTAATCCGTGTGTTTTTATTTACTGATAAAAAAAATAAAATTTATGCTTTAAGAAATATCAATATATTTTTGTACATATTTATAATTAATTTTATTGAAAATTATGTATTTATTATTTTTTTAAAAAATTAATAAACTTGTATCATTTTTTACTACAATTTAAAGTTAATGAGCTTTACATTTCAATTATTTTATTTCCATTGATTTTATTTTAATATAAAAAATTCAATAATATCTTTTTATCTTTATTTTAATAATATTCAAATACTAATTAAGCATAATTTTTTTAAAGAAAAATGGTTAAATAAGTCTCTTTATTTCGAGTCGAGTGTCAAATAGGTTTGAAATTAAAATTTAAGTCAAATAATAATTTATACTTTTTAATTACGGTCAAATAAGTTCATACATAATAGATATTATTTTTATAATAAAATATTATTTTTTCTAATTTAAATATTAAAAATTATTTATTATTTTTAATTAAAATAAAATTTTAAAAAATAAATGCCAAAATATTATGAACAAAATTTATTTAATATTTTATTATTTAAAACTAGAAAAAATAATATTTTATTATTAATAATATTTTATTAAATGTGAATTTATTTAACCTTAATTAAAAAGTATAATAATTTATTTAGTCAAAATTTTGATTTTTGGCTTATTTAGCTTGAAAGTACATTGGCTTATTTAATCTTTTTCTAGATTGATATTACATATATACTCTTAAATTATTTTTTAGTGCATTTTGTATTGAAAATTGTTTTTATATTAAATTAAAGTTCATTGGTTTTCTGATACAAATTATAAAATTATGGGTATTTGTAGTATATTTATTTAGATTGATGGAAAGTAAATAAAATTTAGTTATAAATTAACACGCAAATTAGTAATAGTAGGTTATCTGAATTTTAATAATATCTCATTCGAACACTCTATTAAGTCCAAACATATGTGATGGTTATTCAAACATATACTTGACAAAATAAATTATATTTTTTTCGAATTCAAAGATCATAAATATTTATCTTTCATAAATTTAGTCATACTATATTAGTTATTAATAGAAAATTAGAACTATATCAATATAATAAAATAAATTTAGTCTAATATAGTTTAATTCTTATAATATCTTTTTTTATTTTAATTTTTATTATTTTTAAGAATAAGAATTATGAATACTACTATTTTTAATGCTAAAAAAAATAAAAATAAACATTAATAACGTGCCAATATAAATATAAATCTAATTAATTAATATATTATTAATATTGATCCATTATTTATTATTAATAAAAGTGATAATATTTTATAAGTGTTATAATACTAGCTCTATACTAATAATTTTAAGAAAATATATTCGTAATAATATAGATATATGTAGAAATAAATTAATTAGATATAAATTTAATTGCCTTTAATGATTTTTTTTTTGTTTGTATTGATCTTTATTAAAATTAAATAAAATTCTTTTTAAGTTTTTCATTTAACAAATTTTAAAATTTAAATATTAATCTTTATATGATTTATATTATTTTCATTTTCGTTTTTATAAATTATAGTTATTAAAATATTTAATTTTAATTAATATTCATAATTTTATAAATATTAATATATTATTTCATTACAATAAAAAAACTTAAATGGTTGTTAACTTAAAAAATATTGTGAAACTAATAAAATAGTTTTAAATATATATAATTAATAAACTAATTGTAAATATAAAGTTGAAAATTTAGATATTAATAAAGTATTTAAATACAATTAAATTATGTTTTATATTCTTTATTTATTATTTTCTTATTTTTGTTAATTATTTCTTGTAAAGTTTTATATTTAATTAAAATTAAATATAAATAAGACTAAAATTTTAAATTTATATTATTCTAAAATTAAAAATTTTAAATTTAAATAAGTTGAAAAATTAATTTAAATAATAAAAATATAATTATAATTAATTTTAAAAATGAAATATAATTTGAGTAAAGCCTAGGTCTCACATTTATATATAAAATATAGATTAAGTAAATCTAATATGATATGAATTGATTAATGATGTTCAGTGGTCAATGGAACAAAACTAGACTTGATCATCTCTTTATATCCTTCAAAAAATACGAGAATTATATTATTTAAAGTTGAAATATTTCATCAACCAATGAAAAAAAAAAGAATTTTCATCTTTATCATTAATCATAATTAAAAGAACTATTGACTAATTATTTCAATAATTACTATATGTTTTATTTTATAATTAGCGTCAATTAGATTTAAATTTAAAATTTTATAGTTTTAAATACTATTCTATTATCATTAAAATAATTATATGAAAAATACAAAAATAATATTTTTAATAATAATAGTTTTTAGTTTAATTAATTATATGAAAATATCAAAATTGAGAAATCATGAGAAGTATATGGGTGAAATTTAGCATTTAGCTTTTAATAGAATAATGATTTCATTCTTATATTTTGATTTCTTAGATTAGAAAGAAGAATGATGATTCTATTAATTGTGGAACTAAATTACCTAATATGCGGGAATGAGAATTAAAAAAAAAAATTGAATACCCATAAAAGGAATGTATTCATTTTCATTATTAAATCACTTTTTGGCGAACTAAACAGGATTTATCGATCTAGTTCTATTATTTTAATTTTATTAATTTTTTTATTTATAAAATATATATCTTAAAAAATTAAAAATTTTCACATAAAAATACTTATCGTAAATATATGGAAAAAAAATCAATTCATGTAACTCTTATTTTCTGATTGTACGGTTTGTTTAATTTAGTAATTAGATATAATTGATAATTAATATCAAATTACTAATAGTTGACAATAGATTGTAAGTAATATATTATAAGTGTTCAGTAAAATCATATCTAAGTAATTATTATTATGTATAAAGTGACTGATAAAAGAATATATTATATTATTTATTTTACTATTAATATATATATAATTATTAATTTATTATATAATATATTAAAAATATAATTATTTTTTAAATATATATAAAAATCAACATTATAATTATTATATTTATATTATTTTATACTTATTTATTATAATTTATTGATATAACATTATTTTAAATATACAAAAATTTTATAATTAATATATTTTCAAACAAATAATATACACTAAATAAAAAAATAAATTAATTATTAACTAATGAAAAATAATTTTAGAAATTGAATTAATATAAACAGTACCTCACACATATTATATTAGCTACCAATTATGTTTGCCAAACATCTGATTCACTTACTTGAATTTCTATTAGTTATCTATGAATAAGTCATAAGTGAATCAAATACCCACATAATAAATTTTCATTAATAAATTACAGCAGTAAAAAGGAAAAATATAAAAATAGCAAGCGAGCACCGAGCAGTCCTATGAAATGATTAGACTGTGACACCGATCTCTCAAAACGCAGGTCACCCCATGCCACGTAACCAATCCGTACATCACCGAACATGTTAATTGATTTGTCACTTTCTTATTGGTAATTCTCTGTTCATGTCTCCACGTCAGCCACAATAATCTACCCAAAGAATTTTTCCTCTTTCCGTCGATACCCCCGTCCATTAACAAAATCACAGAAATGCCGTCTTAGGCTCTCAGCAGTAAAAACTCCGAACCTTTTTTAGCCAGTTCCTTCGCGAGTCTCTCCTTGCAGAGCCTGCTTTCGCTTCTTTTCCCCCCATCTCTCTCTCTCTTTTCTCTGTATTCATCTCACTGTTTTTTTCTCTTCTATCCCACTTTTGGTTCGGTTTCGATTCTTAGATTTGCTGATCGAACGGCTACTCCCTCTCTACATCCATGACTATGATGACTCCACCACCGTTAGATGTAAGGCACCTCTTCTCCTTTCTCTGCACATACTAAATTATCTTTTTCTGTGTATACATGTAGTTTCGGTTTTGTTTTGCATTTATTTGAAGGTCTGTTTGGATCATTTGAGGTTTTGGCGGAGGATTGAGAGGTTGTGTGGATTGGCTGTGAATCCGAAAAGAGATTTTTTTCCTCTCTTTGTTTTGGTAGTGTTTTGGTGCATCTAGGGTTTTTATTAGTGTTTTAGGGATAGTGTTTTGCTCGATCACAGCTTTGATTTTGCATGTTTTTGGATTCGCAGCAAGAAGACGAGGAGATGCTCGTGCCGCATTCAGATTTGGTTGAGGGTCCACAGCCTATGGAAGGTTAGAGAGTTTGCTTTTTTGCTTTGATTCCGTGTTTTTTTATTCATTGCATGTGATCAAGTGGATCTGGAATTTGTTGTTGCTTCATTTTGGTGGTAGTGTGACATTTTGGTTTGATTGATCGGCTATGGTGCTAGGGTTTTGAATTTGGTGCTAATTGCCTGTTTATTTTATGTGTTAGAAGTATCACAAGTGGAGCCAGCTAGCACTGTGGAGAACCAGCCAGTGGAGGATCCTCCTTCCATGAAATTCGCTTGGACAATAGAGAATTTCTCTAGGTTGAACGCTAAGAAGCACTATTCTGATATATTCATCATTGGCAGTTACAAATGGTAGTTGAACAATCTTTTTTTCTTTTCTTCCTAATAATTGGGTGCTTATGAACTGCAACGTGTGCTGTAATTAACTGCTTATGATTGTTGTTGGTTGGATTCTGGCAGGCGGATACTAATTTTTCCCAAGGGAAACAATGTGGACCACTTGTCTATGTATTTGGACGTTGCTGATTCTGCCACATTGCCATATGGATGGAGTAGATATGCACAATTCAGTTTGGCTGTAGTCAATCAAATTCATAGCAAGTATTCGATTAGAAAAGGTATCTTTTTCACTTTTTATACTCAATGTGTCTCATTGTTATTGTAATTCCAGTTCCACTTTAAAATCAGTTATTTGTCGCTAGTAATTTATGGCAAGGATATTATGTAATTAAATTCGCTACTGATGCAATCACGTGGAGTCAATGCTTTAGTTCGTAATTATAATACCTGTGAAGCACGTGTCGTTTTCTATTGATTGTAAAAAATGAGTGCTTAATAGTTATTGTAATCAACTATTAATTGCATATTTTGTGATCTTATTAAGTATTTGTGTTTCATCATAGAGTTGATTCCATATACTTTTAAGTACATCGCCAATAGTTGATTCTATCATTTATGTTAGATTTTCAATGATAGACTCAGCACTCTTTTATTTGAGGATGTCTGAATCTGAGAATAAATCTCAGAGTATATTAACTTTGATTGTAAAATAAGCTATATTTAGAAGATTGGAAAATTGGCAACACACACGTGTATATAGGTTGGACTCTTTCATTGTTGGACTACGCCCTAGGGCCCTTGGTTCTTAAGGTTGTCCAGTGCTTTTAACAATACTATTTGCGCTGCCACTTGGTAACTTTTTAATTTTAATTGCAGAGCAAGTACAGTTTTAGTTTCAGTGAAATTAGTTTCTTGCCTAAACTGCCTCATTTAGCAAAAAATGAAATGGATTTTGGTTGTTCCAAGCTGTCAATTATTTTGTTCAATTGTGAGGAAATATTTGTTAATTGTAACATTGAAATCAATTTCCTGGTTCATGGTATTGAAAAAATCAAAGTTATTGGCATGGATATTTTTTTAACTTGCATTTTATTTCTTAAAATAAAACTGCAGATACACAGCATCAATTCAATGCAAGAGAGAGTGACTGGGGTTTCACATCATTTATGCCTCTCAGTGAACTTTATGATCCCAGTAGAGGATATCTTGTGAATGATACAGTTTTTGTGGAGGCTGAAGTTGCTGTTCGTAAGGTTCTGGATTATTGGTCATATGACTCGAAAAAGGAGACTGGGTATGTAGGATTGAAGAACCAAGGAGCTACATGTTATATGAATTCTCTCCTACAGACACTCTACCACATTCCTTATTTTAGAAAGGTTGGCATATTCTTGGTTTTCCTGAGGCTTAAATTTGTGTGATGTGTCATCAAAACGAAGTCCCCTAATTATGAAATGGATATTTCAGGCTGTGTACCACATGCCAACAACTGAGAATGACATGCCTACTGGAAGCATTCCTTTGGCTCTACAGAGTTTATTCTATAAGCTGCAATATAATGACACCAGTGTTGCAACAAAGGAACTGACCAAATCTTTTGGATGGGATACATATGATTCCTTCATGCAGCATGATGTACAAGAACTCAATAGGGTGCTGTGTGAGAAGCTAGAAGATAAGATGAAGGTATTGATTGTTTACCTGCGTTGATATATATTTTGGTTCAGTTAAACTTACTGAATTTTCTTCTGCTGGTCCAGGGGACCGTTGTGGAGGGGACAATACAGCAGCTATTTGAGGGCCACCATATGAATTATATCGAGTGCATCAATGTGGATTACAAATCTACGAGAAAAGAGTCATTTTATGGTAGTTATATTTGAAGAGTGTTCTAAATTTATGGTATCAATGTATCTATAGGTTGCTGAAATGTTGAAATTGCATGGCAGATCTCCAGCTTGATGTGAAAGGTTGTCGGGACGTTTATGCTTCTTTTGACAAGTATGTAGAAGTTGAACGACTGGAGGGTGATAACAAATACCATGCTGAAGAACATGGTCTGCAGGTTTGTTGCTTATTATAATTAGAATTTAGATGGTAACCAAAAGTGAATTTTTCCTAGGCCATAGACTAGGTGTATTTTATGTTTCAACTTTCAAACCAACTTTAGGGCTAGTGGCAGATCCCAAAAAAAAAAAAAAATTTATGGGGTCAATATATAATAAAATATTATAAAAACTTCTTAGAATTATACTAGACGAATATCCTAAAAATGGTCAAGAATTATATCATTATTAATACTATTAAATTATATGTACCTTGAATTGTCTAAATATATCTTAATTATTTGTGCAATAAATAAAAAAATTGAAAAGAGAACATTTTGGAGATGAGAAAGTGAAGATGGGAGTCAGAGAAAGAAAATGAGCTGTAGGTGTTATGAATATTTAGATTAGAAATGTGTTAGTAATGACTTTCCATTAGCCCATTAATTTTTTTATTGTCATTTAATTAGTCATATTGGGAGTGATGGGATTGAAATCCATTCACTTCTCACATTAAATTGCATTGTGACTTGTGAGATGAGGAATAATATATATATATATATATATATATTATACATTAATTTTAATTTTATTAAGAAAGATGTAATAGTTAAATTTATTAAGAATCAACTTAAATAAATATAGATTTTAAAATTTTTTTAATAAAAATAGGGGATCAATTAATTTCTCATTATAAAAATATAATCTCTATAAAAAAAAAGATTTAATACTTAAATTTAAAGAGGGGTCAATTTCCAAAACACTTGTATATATATTGAGTAATTTCAAAAAAAAAAAAAAGGGATCAATTGACCACTCATTCATGCAAATACATCCGCCACTGTTTAAGGCCTAGGATGCACGGAAACGAGAGGCGGGAGCGTTTCCCCGTTCTGGAAAGGACGCAACGAGGAAACGTCTTCGGGCCGTTTCCGTAATTCCTTGAAATCGGAAACGCGTTTCCTTCGCCGGACACGCGTTTCTTTAAAAAAAACAAAAAAAGTCGCACCTCTAGGAAGAAAGGAGAAGGCAAAGAAAGAAGAAGAAGAAGAAGAAGAAGAGGAGAAGGAGGAGGAGTACCTGGTGGGGCAGCGTGCCGGCGATGGGAGGTGACTGGTCTCTGCTTCCTTCCCCATCCGATGCTCTGCCAATCAGCCTCCCTTCCCCGATGGCGCTGCTCCTTCTTTGATGGCTCTGCTCCTTCCCCGAATCCTAATACCCACGTTATTTCCTATTTGAAAATTTTTTTTAATCATTATTTTTTTTTATTCAATTTTCACTGTATTAAAACTTTCAACCTTTATTTTCAGCATTTTAATATTAATTTTATTATTCTATATATTTATTATTTCAATTATTTATAATTATAAATATATAAATAATCTAATTAATTAATCAAGTAATTAATTTCATTATTTTTTTCTTTTTTTAATATTTAAATTTGTTATAACTAGGACTTTCAAATCCATAAATATACACATATATATGTATATATGTTATTTATTTATAAATATATTCCTATATTTTTTATATTTACGCGTTTCCCCCACGTTTCCGTTTTCTATATTTTTGAAAATGCTGTTTCCCACTGTCCGTTTCCGCGTTTCCCCGTGTCCGCGTATCTGTTTCCGTGCTACATAGTTTAAGGCCACCCATTCTCCTTAATTTTCTTGTCAATTTTTTAGTGTAATTGTGTAGAAGTTGATTTTTTTTTTCTCAAATTGAATTACCCATACGATCTATTGGCATCATCCATAGAGAGATGGTTCTGGTAATTCCAGCAGAAATTGTCACGTCCCTGGACAGATCCCTGGAGGGTGGAATATATTTTAGGTGGTTGAGAATCACTGCAGGAGTGATGGGATTCCCCAAGCTTTCTTTTGAAATATATCCATAACTTGGGACTTATTAGTAATTAAAAAAAGGTTGTGCATGTGTCTACAGATTTTGGGGTTGCTTGTGTATTGTCGTGCATGTTCAATGTTTATTATTATTATTATTATTATTATTATTATTATTATTATTTGAGGCATTTTGAAGATGGTTCTGATAGTAAATTATGTTTCTTGCAGGATGCTAAGAAGGGTGTCTTGTTTATTGACTTTCCCCCTGTTCTTCAACTCCAACTGAAGAGGTTTGAGTATGATTTTATGCGAGACACTATGGTGAAGGTCAGTATTGAATACTGATTCATATGTTAAATAATGTGTTACATGACTGGTTTTCCTATATTGCACACTGTATAAGTGATAAATGAACTCTGCTATATTGATCTGTAACAAATTCTAAAACCAATTACGTTTGGTTCCAGCACTGATAGGAGCTTTCCCTTTTTGTAGATTAATGACCGCTATGAGTTTCCTCTTCAACTTGACCTTGATAGAGAGAATGGAAAATATCTATCGCCAGAAGCAGACAGGAGTGTTCGTAACCTTTACACACTTCACGGGTATGAGTCATTTGGTACTTTTTCATGCTGATTGAATTTTGTATCATAATAGTTTGGTTTCTGCCTTAATAAGTTCCTCAACCATTTTTATTGGTGGGTTTCCATTATTACCCTCGAAATTGCTGCATGATCTTTCCTTGCTTTCGCTCTGGTCACTTCTTTTCTTGTTTTGAATCTGTGCCAAGTGTCAATGCACCGGTCACATATTGGTTTCATTTTGCTGCTTTTCGTCATCTCTTGAACATGTAAACTGTCTGGTTGTTTGTTGTTATTTGATGTTGTTCTTATTACTCTAGTTTGTATTTAGAAATGTTGTTTATTTGCATTATTCATACCAATCTTCTGCATCGTTAGATCCCTAGAGATCGCCAATCTCTTTTCCACATTCTTTGAAGTTTGAACAAGTCATTACAATTCTGTTTCTGTAAATAGACCTACATTTGTGCTAGAACACTTTCTTTGAATAAGTAATAACAATTTTGTTTCTGTAAATAGACATACATTGTGTGCTAGTGGAGTCTTTGAAGGAAAGATAATGTATGAACTTGTGTGATTAAAAAATAAAAATAACAAATTTGGCAAATATTATTTAAGAAATTTGAATACAAGTAATATGTATTTGAGTATTTCTCTTCATGCAGCTTTGTGATGACACTTACGTTCTGAAAATGTTTAAGCATTTTGACATCTTCATTTCCTGTTTTCCCATATAGTGTCTTGGTTCATAGTGGAGGGGTGCACGGCGGACATTATTATGCTTTTATCAGGCCAACCCTTTCTGATCAATGGTATGTATTGTATGCCTTAGAAATTTTTCTAACAATTCTACATGTCTATATTGTTGTTCTTGGTAATAAATTATTTCAGTGCTCCATATTATTATTTAAGGTCCTTCAATTTTTGTTTCTATTAATCAGTTAGCTTGACCAGTCACCATACCAAATGACTATATTTATGAATAACTATGAATGGGCATTTTTGCTTGATATGTGCTTGTGCAAACGATTTACTATTTTGTCACCGTAAGTTACTTGGTGCTATTGTTTTAGGTTCAAATTTGATGATGAACGGGTGACAAAAGAGGATATGAAGAGGGCATTAGAAGAGCAGTATGGCGGCGAGGAAGAGGTAATGCTTTCCCAAAGTGGCTTGAATGCTGTCATGATATCCATGATAAATGGTAAACTGACTTTGTTCTACTGTTCTGCTACCAGCTTCCACAGACCAATCCTGGTTTTAACAATGCTCCCTTTAAGTTCACAAAATACTCAAATGCGTACATGCTTGTGTATATACGTGAAAGTGACAAGGACAAGATAATTTGTAATGTTGATGAAAAAGACATCGCTGAACACCTGAGGGTAGATTTCTTGCTCTTGTATATATCCTATTGTGTGTACATGCGTACATCAAGACTCACACATGATTCAACATATTCCAGATTAGGTTGAAAAAAGAACAAGAAGAGAAGGAAGACAAGAGAAGATATAAAGCACAAGCCCACCTTTATACCATCATAAAGGTGTTTCTTTCACATATCCTCTTTTTTACGTTGTATTATGGTCACAGTAATGACTAGCTTAACTATTTTTGAGCAAAATCATAACTGAATCCCTTGTTGTTACATGTAGGTTGCACGAGATGAGGATCTTAAAGAGCAGATTGGAAGGGATATATATTTTGACCTTGTGGATCATGACAAAGTCCGTAGTTTCCGTATCCAGAAGCAGACTCAATTTAGTCTTTTTAAGGTACTTCCAATTTCTTTGATATGCATCTCACTTTAAATTCTCATATTTATCGTCAATTCCATCTTCCCCTATTCCCCCTTCTTCCCTCCTCTTCTGGGGTGAGGCTGCCACTGAGAGCTAATTGGTGAATGCAATTTTCTTGAATATTCAGTCTGTTGAGCAGTGTTTTCATGAAAACTTTTGTGTTTAATATTGAGCTGATTTACAGGAAGAGGTTGCAAAAGAATTTGGTATACCAGTACAACTTCAGCGATTTTGGATATGGGCAAAGCGTCAAAATCATACATATCGTCCCAATCGACCACTAACAGCTCAGGAGGAAGTGCAATCAGTAATTACCTCACTTCGTAGTTCCTTTGTCAAATTGGTTATGAGAGGTTATCAACATATGGTGTGGCTTGTATTTGTTTCAGTTATATAATTATTTTGGTTATCAGCATTTCTTATCATGAGAACAGGTGATGAAGTTTAGGGGACTTTGAATACATGTCAGATGCTGTTTTCTTTTTTTTTTTTGTTTCTTTTTTTTGGCTTGTTGCTTGCATACGTCTTTCCCTCAAGTAAGAACATGCTTTTGGGTTGTTAATCCTAGTTTTGTGTCTTTACTTACATTTTAGTCATGAGTTGTAGAGAAATATGGTAATTAGTGTATTGAATAATAAAAATGTTTTTAATTTTTTCATAAAATTCATTTTGCAATCTGTTGATAGCATGGATTTAAATTGTGGCTACTTTCGTGGTCACGGGTAACAAAGTGAGGCCTGTAACGGCTGTAACATAACTGTAACAGCCTCTCGCTATTCAATTTTTCATGAAATGAGCTTCCTGCGGCCATTACTGTTAAGTAATGGCTGTCACGACTGTTGCACCTGCTTTTTCTTTTTGCCTATGTGTAACTGGTATAAAGGTAACAGAGCCCTTCAAAACCTATAGATAACGGCAGTTACGTGAAAACCATGGTTGATATCCATTTGTGGTTGTAGGTTGGACAGCTGAGGGAAGTGTCGAATAAAGCACACAATGCAGAATTGAAGTTGTTCTTGGAAATAGAGCTTGGACTGGTATGTCGTATTGCAAATGATAAATTTAACGCTAGCATTTGCATTGCTGTCCAGGGAAAAAAAATTATGTTTGTACTGAGTTTGTGCAACACTACAGGATTTTCGTCCTATTGCTCCGCCTGAAAAAACTAAGGAAGATATTCTTCTTTTCTTCAAGCTTTATGATCCTGAGAAAGGAGAATTGCGGTGCGGAAAATGATTTGTACTCCCTTCTTGTTTTCCCTCTAACTGTATTTTTTTAATGCTTTCTGACATTATGATTTTTTCCATGATGCCAGATATGTTGGTAGGCTTTTTGTAAAGGGTTCTGGTAAACCAATGGAAATCTTAGCAAAGCTTAAACAAATGGCTGGTATTGCACCTGATGAAGAGATTGAACTTTATGAGGTTTGTTATGTCAAATTTACCATATGTTATATGCAAACACACATGCAAACATGTGTATTATCCGTGCAAGTATTCAGTCAAAGGTGATTTGGGGCTTAGCACAGACAGCAAGACCCGTATCTCTATAACACAGTGCTTAAATATATCCTTTCAGGTGTTGTGTCTTATTTGGCTATTTGCTATTTTCTGTTCAGGAAATAAAGTTTGAGCCTTGTGTAATGTGTGAACATCTTGATAAGAGGACCTCATTTCGATTAAGTCAGGTATTATTTCTTTTGTTTTTTTGTGCATTGGATCTATGTCACATTATCATAAAATGTAGGAATCAACCCTTTGTTTAAATTTGCAGCTTGAAGATGGAGACATAATTTGCTTTCAGAAATCTGCTCCCTTTGAGGGTGAAGAAGATTGTCGATACCCAGATGTGCCTTCATTTTTGGAATATGTGCACAATCGGCAGGTTATTATTGTTCTTATTTACCTAAGCATGAAAAAGAGAATATAACACTCCTCCTTAGCAGGATGCTAAATTAATCTCTCATCTAGAGTGTTAAGGATGCTTCCTCAATGAATGTGCACAGTTTCATCATATTGGTATTTATTCAAATGACCATATTAATAAATTATCAAGGTTGCCATGAAAGAATCACATGATATTAACAAGATTTCATTATAATTTCAAAAAAATGTTGCCCATCATCTAGTGGATGTATCCATTGTCATGTAGTTTGGAACAGGATTGCAATTTCTGCATGAGCAATATTTTCCTGAGCTTTGAGCCTTCCGTCATAGTCAACGCCTATGCTCTGATATCCATTTTCAGAATATTGCTTTAATACATGTAAAAGGTTTTTTTTTTTATGTGTTTAATTATATATTTTTTTTCTTGTATTATGTGATGCTTTTTAGATAGTTCATTTTCGGTCTTTGGAGAAACCAAAAGAGGATGATTTTTGTCTGGAGTTGTAAGTACTTGCAACTCAAACATTGTTTTTTTTTTTGGCTTTGTTTGAAAGCTCTCATGGTGTTGTTAGACATTCATAAACTACCATTGATGATTTTCAAGGTCAAAGCTACATACCTATGATGATGTTGTGGAAAGAGTAGCTCGCCAAATTGGTTTAGATGATTCATCCAAGATTAGGTTAACATCTCACAACTGCTACTCCCAGCAGCCTAAGCCCCAACCAATTAAATATCGAGGAGTGGAACATCTGTCAGATATGTTAGTTCACTATAATCAGGTAGATGTCCCATGGATTGAAGAAATCATGCTCTTACTCTTTAATACAGTAACATAGTGTGGCAGATAAATAATGCAATGTTTTTTCCCCTCTTTTTACAGACCTCTGATATTTTGTACTATGAAGTTCTGGACATCCCTCTTCCAGAATTGCAAGGTTTGAAAAATCTGAAAGTTGCTTTCCATCATGCTACTAAAGATGAGGTAATCTGTTGCTGCTGTCTTTTTCTGGATCATCTTTGAACCGTTCTTCTGATCGTGCTGTAACTTTTTGCAGGTGGTAATTCATAATATTAGATTACCTAAGCAGAGCACTGTTGGGGATGTGATTAATGAACTTAAAACAAAGGTAAGACCTTTCTCACGCATGCTTTGCAATTGCTGAAGCATTGATTATTTGTGCTCATTTGATCTGGAAAGTGTCTTATAACATGGAAGACCAAATTGGCACTGACTTATTAGTTTGACTAGTTTTCACATCAAATAATGGATTAGCTTTTCTCTCTCCCCTTATATTGTGTAGAGTTGCCCAAAATAATATCTTCCTTTCCTGTTCCCCTTGAAACAGGTGGAGTTGTCCCACCCGAATGCAGAACTTCGTCTTCTTGAAGTTTTCTATCACAAGATTTACAAGGTAATGACCCCATTACTGATGTTTGTTTGCTACCAAAATTAGAGTGATCCTCGTTCAATAATCACTGGATGGTTTGAACAATATGGAATGATTCTTCAAAAATGTTTTCTAGTTGTGCTGATATGTGCTGCTGATGTGGAAGTTTAATCTCTTCATAGTAATGCATTTGGTCTTTAAGATGTTCTGTTGGCACCATTTATTGGTGGCTCATATAACTCATGTTCTGACATCTTGTATTTGTAGATCTTTCCTCCCAATGAAAAAATTGAAAATATAAATGACCAGTACTGGACATTGCGTGCAGAGGAGGCAAGTCCCTTTTTCCATTTTTCTCTTTCTGTTATGTGTTCTATTGTTGTCTTGAATGTGGCTACGTGTTACTGCCTCTTATTTTCCGCCAAATGTGCTATGTAGGATCTTAGATACAGGTGCAAGTTTGAACTTAGACATAGGGAATGATTGTGTAGGCATGTCCCTGTGTGTGTGTGTATATATATATATATATATATGTTTAGGTGCAGGTTGGAAATGGCGTTTAAAGGAAGCATTTGTGTGTGTGTGCACGTGTTTATACTGCAAGTAAATGAGTTTAGGGAGATTTCAATTGAAGGTGCTTGTCACATAAAAGTACTTCCACTCAA
The DNA here is from genome assembly GCF_030052815.1 of Hevea brasiliensis. Taxonomy (NCBI): domain Eukaryota; kingdom Viridiplantae; phylum Streptophyta; class Magnoliopsida; order Malpighiales; family Euphorbiaceae; genus Hevea; species Hevea brasiliensis. Next base: position 6,029,858 of record NC_079495.1, on the reverse strand, counting down.
TGCCCAGATTGAAGCGGAGTGTCAAACACCAATTGATGATTGAAAGCTGATATCATTTTGCTTGCTTATTTGGATTATTGATAGAATTGATTGTTGTTCTCGTTTTTCGAAGTAATTTCTTTTTGATGTTTATAGTTTATACATCAAGAAGTTAAATTTATAGCCTAGTTCAGTGATTGGTGATTGAACAATGGAGTTATTGTTGAGGCTATAAGTATTTTCCAGATCGTTGCTGAATAGCGTTGGCTGGCTCAAATTTTCCCATATGGAGTTATAGTCTATATTTGCAGTTGCATTTTTATTATAATTTCTCTTTGCAGTAGCAATTTAAAATTAGCTGGCTTATGGCATTAAGTTATAGGCATGAATCATGTGCTTTCACTTTTCTAGTTCCAAGAGAATTTAGTAAATGCCAATAGCCCAGGCTGACACGAAGGAACTATTGTTTGTCTATTGCTTACCAATCATGGGGACGTTTGAGCAATATTTAATTTTACAACAAGCTAACATCTCCTCCCGTCTGTCCACAGATACCAGAGGAAGAGAAGAATCTGGGACCCCGTGATCGCTTGATTCATGTTTATCACTTTACAAAGGAGACGACTCAGAATCAAATGGTATTGAACCTTTTGTACATTTATTACCAGGCTTCGCTTGCTCCTAGTCATCTGGCTGTTATGAAAATGATTGCCATCTTGCATGTACTTACGTTTCTTTGCTTAATTTGTCTCCTGAACAGCAAGTGCAGAATTTTGGGGAGCCATTTTTCTTGGTCATTCATGAAGGTGAAACTTTAGCTGAAGTTAAAGCTCGCATACAAAAGAAATTGCAGGTTTCTGATGAGGAATTTGCTAAGGTATCTTTAAATATAACCCTTCTTTCGCTGCACGAACATGTGCATGCAAGGCAGGGAAGACACAATATGTAGTTTATGCTACTTGGCATCTAAGTAATTATTGTGCATTAATTTGTGAATTTATTTTTGTTTCTTTTGTGGATGGTGCATATCTTTTGCATTAATTTTTGAATTTTTTTTTTATAGACATTGCATATCTTTCAATTACTAACTGAGTTTCCATCTCTTTGTTGGTCAGTGGAAATTTGCATTTCTGTCTCTAGGTCGTCCAGAGTATCTGCAGGATTCTGACATAGTATTTACCCGTTTTCAGGTGCTTCTGAGATTTTTCCTCCCTGTAGATTTTTGTAGTCAAAGTTTTTAAATAGTCTGGTGATTGTTTGAGGTTAATTGCTTGGTGTTAAATCAAATATGTGTATTTATTTTTTTCTAGAGAAGAGATGTTTATGGTGCTTGGGAACAATACCTTGGGTTAGAGCATTCTGACAATACACCTAAGAGGTCTTATGCAGTAAACCAGGTACATATTTTGCTTGCATACTAATGCATGTACAAAGTTAGATTACAAAAAATGCCCCCTTTATTTTTAATACATTAGCAACAATGATTGGGGTTTGTTTTTGAAAACATAAGATCAATTGCCCGAAATGTTGCAAGAGTTATCATGAAATTGATGCCTGATTGTCATCATTGTTTGGTTTCAAAATATTGCAGAACCGTCATACATTTGAGAAGCCAGTTAAAATATACAATTAGGCAAGAGCTGATGATCCTGCGCCTAGAATCAGACGTCCTTGACGCAATATAATGTTTTATGGAAATGCAGGGACTGAGTGGTACATTTGAAGGAAGGAAACAAATGAATCTCAAAGAAAAAAAAGTGATACGTAGGGGTAGGCAATTGGTTTTGTAGGATAGATGTTTCCTTTTGATGCGGGTGGGGAGGGGTAGAGGTTCTCCCTCGTGTAGTGTGCTTGAGCTCCTCTTCTTTGCTTGCCCCCTAATGAGGGTATCTCCTTCCTTTAGAGATTGGTGGTTTACCAATATACAGCTCCAGTGTAATTTAGCAAGTACATAACAGGATTTTGACTAGGGGATGTATACCGGGTATAGTTGGTTGCGTTTGTCATTTAATTCTTTGCCTTTTTATTTGTCATTATCTCCAGGGATGGCCTTGTAAAATGGTGGGTTGAATTTACAGTTTTGGGCTCAGGATTCCTGTAAAAGAATTGTATTGCTCTGTCCACAGATGTTTCATAGCGCCTCCTCTTTCTTGCTCTTTTATGTAGTGCTTCTCATTTGTTTTTCAAGAGATTTGTTTTTATGATGTGGCTTACAGCTGCAAGTGTTTATTTTTTATTATTATTTTTTTTTTTTTAATGAGTATGGGGATTGGGAGAATGGGTCTGGAACATGGTTTTGTAGTGTGAGTGATATATGCTTTCAGCGTCCGAACTAAGCAGGGCTAGGTAACTATCCGATTTTAATTTAATGGATTTTTAATGAAATGGTTGGTTGGATATGCGTGTGTTTGGGGATATGAAACCGATTTCAACTACTAATCAAATCAGTAAATAACACACTTTAGCTCCAACCCCAACAGAGACTAAAAGTTGCATAAATTGTTCAACAAGTATAATTTGTTTTGAGAATTTGACATACATAAATCTGTCGAGTAGCAAAATCTTTTTCATATAACATTGAGACATATAGATGTCTTACCTCGTCGAGAAAACCTTGTAGCAAATCAAATCATCAATTGTCCCAAATGCCAACTGATTCATGTGCGTGAGCAGCAGTAGAGAAGTGCTTGCTTTAGAACCTAAAAAAGCAGGAAACTATAATCAAAGCGACGCAAAAGTCGATGATTATTGACATTCAAAATCAATTTAAGAGTTATCATCAGTAGCACCAAGACACCAACGCGTTTTAAGCCGAGGTATACTATTTACCGTACATAATCACATGAGGTATACTATTTACCGTACATAATCACATTTTGATATGAGCACTATCTTTTAATGCTCTTATGTATATAATGATTCCCCTTAATGCTTGTATTAGGTCCTAACAGTACCAGCTGACTTCTGATCACCTCCCCTTCTTCCTAGATTTCATAATAAATTATAACAACATAACCATTGGGTCTTGATATTAAGGACAACGAGAACCTTAATTGGTAAAATATATTAAACCTTCCATTTTTTGTAGATTTCATAATAAATAATAACAACCTAATCATTAGGTCTGGATATTGCTCGAGAAATGAACCACGAAAGAGGACAATAAATGGGCAACATTGGCAAAATTTTAAAATTATAAATAGATACAAAAACAAAAGCGCCTGTAGCTCAGTGGATAGAGCGTCTGTTTCCTAAGCAGAAAGTCGTAGGTTCGACCCCTACCTGGCGCGAGAACTATGTTTTCATTTTTCCATATGTTCAATTTATAAGTAACTGTTATATACAAGTTGATGCCTATTGCGGGTGCACGTTTTTCCAACCATTCTCAGGCGAGTTGTCCTTTTCAAGACCACTGGTAGTAGGCTAGCAGCGCTCTCAATTGCTTTGGTAACCCTCCTTATCTCATGCTGAAGTGCAGCTCGCTGATCAGACAACTAGGGATCGCAACCTGCCCGATAATGAATTTAGTATTATAATTGGGTCTAACCGATTTAGATTTAAAAGAAAATACTTCTATTGAGTTTAGGTTTTTCAATGGCGGATTTACCATATAAAAAGAGAGATCAATTAACCCTTTTTTTAATTATTTTTATATATTTATTTAATTGACTCCTTATTAATTTAGATATTAAACTCTCTTTTTTAATAAATGATGTACTTTACTAATAAAAAGTCAATTGACTCTTACATATTGATCTAGAATTTTTTTTTTTCTACATCTACCACTTTGATTGTTAAATCAAAAATAGTATAATCCGTTATTTATATATAGTAATAAATCATAATTCTACACAAGATCATAAAATCAAGAGAAATTATTATGTGCTTATGGAACACATCCTTCCTCTCTCACAAAATATAAAATTTATTGCTTATTAATTTAGAAAATAACTATAATTATATGTCTATAAAAAGCATTATATTTTAGTGCTTTGAGTGTATGCTAAAATTTGCATACGCAGGCTATTTAGGGGTACCGTACAATATTTCCTTAAAACCAAAATTACATTATTCAACAATTTTTTTTTTAAGTTATAATATTGAAAAGTTTAATTTAATTTATTTTTAATTGTTTATCTAAATTAATTTATAAATTTTAATTTAAAAATTGCTTAATTTTTAAACTTTAATCAAGAAATAAAAAAATTTAACCCCAAACTTAAGGAATTAAATTTCTTGATTTTTTTATTTAAATGAACAAATTTAATCCATAAAATTTAATTTTTAGGTTAGATTGAATTTATTAAAATTTTTATACTAATTTTGATAAAAAAATTAAAAATTAATTAAATTAAAATTCTCTAATAAATATAAAGGTAAAATTAATTATTATTATTATTATTTTATTTAACAAAGGCGATAATATGGCATGAAGAATGGACCCTTAATAGGTATTTTTGTCTTTTTTTTTTTTTTTTTGTCAATGGACCTTTAATAGGTTGCCGAGCAAAGATGCCGAAGCACGTATAATCTAGCTAACTATCAAAAGTTTCTACTCTTCCTCTTTACAGACTAAAAAATTGTTAAACTTTAGGGTAAAACTGATAATTAGAATAATATAATAAAAATAATTTTTTTTTCTTTATTTTCTTTTTAATTTTCATTGCATAATTAAGAAATTAAATAAAAAAAACCGGACACTCAAGGTGAATTTATTTTTATAAATTTGTAATTTAATTATTTTTTAATAAATATTTAATGTATTATTTTTTAAAGCAGAGTATATTAATTAATAATATACTATAATTTGCCTCGATTTCTATCCCTAGCTAGCGGAAATACAGCTTGTAAACGTGTAGTGCATGCAGCGCAAGCCACATCATCCCACCCGTCACTCACCACTCGCCATTCTTGGTAATTGTCTCGACTCCCGAGAATAGCGCGGGCCTCTCTCTGGTTTAAACGAACTCTAACGTTGGCATTAGCCTAAAACCCTTGCGGCCTTTCTGTCTGACTAATTCCCATTTCTATTCAACGTTTTCTTTGTAAAGTAGGGGAATTTCTGAGACCTTAATCATACCCTTTTAATATTTCTATCCTATTTGATATTGGGTTTATGGTGTCTTCTTTTTTTCAATTTGCTTTTGTTGGTTGAAGAGCAGAATTTGATCAGATTTTGAGAGGATGAAGTTTGAGGAGACTTTCATGGAGTATCTGCATGGAGATAAGGAGAGGCTTTTGGATAAATACTCCCATGTTGAATACAAGAGACTTAAGAAAGTTCTAAAGAGCTGTAGGACTTGTCAAGCATTGCATAATTCTTGTCAAAGTGAACAAGATCAAGGAGATAAGGACAATTCCACTTTGTCTCAATTGTGTCAATGTCAATCTTGCCCATGTAAGTTAAAAGTTCCCCACTTCTAATCATTGGCATCTTTGGATTTATCTGTAATAGCTGTTAAAGAACTATGTTTGCTATAATGGACTCCTTGAGTTTTGGGGCTTTTATGGTGCATGTTGTGGACAACCAGAAAGGACTAGTTTAGTGTGGATTTACAATTTCTGAACTTTTGTGCAGAGAGTTAGTGGGACCAATAGGTTTTGGTAATTGGAATCATGATTGCTATACAAAATTTGCCAAGTTATTGCCTTTTTCTCAGCCAATTAGGCACAATCCATACTCATAATCAAACTACTGACCAAAAAAGTATTTTCAAAGAAGTGTTACATTCTAATACTGTAGTTTGTGATATTGGTGATAATTGATATTGATCTTACTAATTGTTTGAAGCTTGTGCTTTTGTGTGATCAAAGTTATTAAGCTCTGTGAAATTTGTAGTGTGCGATCAAATGTTCTTTACTGAACTGATGAAAGAAGCTTCAGATATAGCTGGATGCTTTAGTTCCAGAGTTAGACATCTCCTCCATCTTCATGTTGCTAGAGGAATGCAAAGATATGCACTGAGACTACGTCAGTGCTTTAAAAATAATCAGCAAGCCATGGTAGAAGAAGGTTGGATGTTGATTGAATATATTACAATGAGTGCAACCGCTATTGACAAAATCCTAAATAAATACGATAAAGTATGTGTTGATTTAATCCATTTCTAATATTTTAGATTGCTGTCATTGTTGGTTTTAAACAATTTTGAGAATTTCTGTTCATTAATATAGGTGCATAGCTCTGTCAATGGTAAGAATTTCAAATCTAAGATGCGGGCCGAGCACCTAGAGCTTTTGCATTCACCTTGGCTAATAGAGTTGGGAGCCTTTTATTTGAATTTTAATGGATCAGATAGTGGAGAATTTAGTGAGTTTTGTGGTCATTTTTTCTGTGATCTCAATGCTACAGAACCTGTCATAATGCTGAGGCTTCCAAACTCTGCAAAGCTAGAATATAGTCTAACTTGTGCCATTTGCTTGGTAAAATATCACATCTAGTACATTCCAAGAAAAAGAAAATATAACATTTGATGTTCTTATTTTATTTTGGTTATTATCTCTCAGGAGACGGTTTTTAATCCATATGCCTTGAGCTGTGGGCATCTTTTTTGCAAGTCTTGTGCTTGCTCAGCCGCTTCTGTATTGATATTTCAAGGCCTTAAAGCTGCAACTCCAGATGCAAAGTGTGCTGTCTGCAGAGAGGTTAGTACATCGTCAATGCGAATTGGGCTGATTATATGATGTGCTTCACCTTTCTGTACATAAATATGTATAGCGCAATTTTTATTTTTGTGGTAGTACATTAAATACATCTGAATTTATGCTTACATAATATTGCATAACTGAATTTTGAGTTTGGGAAGGAGATCCTATCAGAGGTATTGCATGAATCATGCAGGATTTTTATATTAAGAAGTTCTCTAATTGTGAATTTGACATTCACCATCCTCTTGTGATAATGGCTAAGTTATATAATAAAGGGTATAACCCTTCCCATCTTGCATATGCATTCAATCCCTGCTCTCTTTGGAAGATGCAAACAGAATTTTGGCTTTCCAAATACCTGGCTGGTGGTAATGGAAGAAAGCACTTAGAATGTAATTTAGATGCCTATACGCTTAGAAGGAGATTAAATATACCCAATGTGATATGAAAATTATGCATTATCCTTCCAAGCAGGTTCCTATCTATCATCTTTGATTGCAAATGCTTGGCCTTGTAATTACGGATAAGTTGGTGAAAATTTTTCTTATTCATCATGCTTTGGGTCTCTTTCCTTACCTTTTGACTTATTTATGGTCTCCAATTTACATTCTTGGACTTCCGATGATTACCTCTCTTACATCCTTTCATATGCATGTGTGTCTCCACTCTGGCTCTTGCAGTTGCTCAAGGCCAGACTTGATCACCAGGAACCTAGTCCTCTACCCTCAGCATCTGGTGTGTTGCCACTGCTCACAGCTTTTTTTTCCCTTCCAATACTAATTAGAGTTCACATTGTTTATTGTTTTCTTGTTCAGAGAATTAATTATAACGTATAATTCTGTATTTGGAATAGAGACAATGACAGGATTTTGATGCTTTTAGGTTTAGGAAATATTGCAACAGTTGTATCCCTGCACTCTAATCTTGGATGGGTTCCAGCTAAATCATTATGTACAGATGCTTATTTGGGATGAGAACTGAAGCAAAAATGTTTTACCTTTTCTTTGATGATAGATATGAAGTATGATCAGTTCCTTTTTAAGATACATTATAATTCAATTCATAAGGTTTGTTTAAACCTATAATTTAGTCCCTCTGTCCAATTTTCCTTCTAATTGACCGTTAATTATAGCAAAAATAACCGAAATTCGCTTAACTTGGTTTAGTTTGACACATTTATTTCTAAAATTTACCATTTATTTTCACATAAATTACTTGGTTAATGGTCTTAATTAACCCTGCAATTTTATTCTCATTTCCTGAAAATTGAACATCAAACTGAATGAGTATATATGTTCATCTTCCGTCTATATTGTTCCAGGTACTTCTTTGAAATGAATTGAGTTTCTGTCATGTAATTAATATTATATCAAGTTTCTTTCATATCCTGCACAGGCTGGAGTATATGCTAATTCGGTGCACATGTTGGAACTAGATCTGCTATTGAAAACAAGGTAAAGCAATTAAAAAACCGCTTTCCAGTTCTGTTTAAAATTCCCCATTAAAGTTCATCATTTCTGACTGCTAAAAACCATGCAGGTGCAAAGAGTATTGGAAGGAGAGGATGGTTGCCGAACGGGCTGAGATGGTGAAACAAACCAAAGAATATTGGGATTTGCAGGCAAGATACTTGAAATACTTTTGAATGGAGAAATAATTTTTTTCCCCACTAGGAGACTCCGCACAGTTTGAACTTTGGAATTAAATCATTGTTGAGTTGAGTTGATTTACCGTAAGAGAATAAGAAAATTGATAATATTCAAGCTTGTATTACAGTATGTGGTTACTTATTTTTATGAGTATTTTTATAAAATTCATTAAATTTTAATTTCTTTCATAAAATTTATCAAACTTTACTTTAATTTTATAAAAGTTACTGTAATATGAAATTAAAGATTTTTAGATCAATCTTTCTTATTATTTTGATTTATTGTCTGATGGACCAATCCCATGTCAGATTAGCTCATAGTTAGCTCCAAGATGAATTTTGCTTTGATTCTTGTGGGTCTTGCTGTAGTTGCTTCCTTAAGAAAAAGGGCCTTTGTGGGAGGATGGTTGTGATCAATGAAAAATTAACTTATGGATTCAAGATATAAATATACGAATCATTTATTTTTCATGTGAGTTCAGTTATTAATATTGTATTTTGAGTTTATAGTAAATCGGGTCTTACAAGAATTTGCTGATGGTTCTAACATAGCAAGACTTTCTATAGTGCTCCCATATTTTTCAATATAGCTAATGATGTGGGCATGTGAAGATGTTTCATTTGCAGAAGAAAATAGAGTTGTTCGTGATTTATGGGGATTTGAATAAAAAATTTGTATTAAATTGTATTAAAATAGAAAAAGACCTGTTATTCTAACAACCAAACAAAATTTATATTTATTATTTTGATTCGATTTATGATTCTTTATTGAGAATTATACTAAGAAATCGAACTAAAAATCAATTTCATACAATTTTTTTTATATATTTCTTAGATATAGTTTATAATTTCAACAAAATTATATATAAATATATATAATTTAATATTTTTTTTAATTTTTCTAACTTTTTAAAAAATTTTGTTATTAAATACATTAAATCATATTATATCCTAAATTATATGACTAAATCACATTAGTTATATAATATATATTTTAATTATTAATTATATATGTATCTTTTTGTAACACCTCAAATTTTTAAATAATTATTATATATATAAATTATAATATTTTATTTTATTATATATTATGGAGATTAAATTGAAATTTTCTAGATTTTTAAAATTCGGGTTTGATTTTCTTGAGACGATAAATTTTATAGATTTTTAAAAATTAATTTAAAGATCACATGACAAATTTAAAAATATATTTGGATTTCACAAATTTTTTTGAGTTTTCTATAATTTTTTTGAAATTTTCGAGCCTCGTTTTGGATCCCAAGGCATAGTAAAAATCGAATTTTGGGTACCTTAAATCGAATCGATCAAATCGAACCAAACTAAATCATACCGATCCATTTCTTCCTCTTTTCCCCCTCCCTCGCGTGTCTGCCCATCTCCGTTTCCCTTCTATTTTCTCTTTCCTCTCCCCTGCCCATCGCTGGCCAACCGTCCCTCTCCCTCTTCCACACGCTAGCGCCTCACCAGAACCCCTCACCGCCGCCCCAAACACCGAAAAAACGTGCTTGAAGCTTCTCCATTGCAAGCGCATCCCTTGAGCTTCCCGGCCTAATTTTGGCAGATCAGGCCACCAATTGGATCGGGTCCAATCTCAAACGTGTTATATTTCTCAAAAGCTTTCCAAAGACATTAAGAATGCAAATTTTGTTAAGCGGTCTAAAAATTTTAGCTCATTTCTACTTTTTGGCTAAATTTTTTTCAAACCGGGAACCCCACAGTGATTCCAAAACTATTGGCATGCTTTACTCAGCGAGAGCTTTGCTGTGATATAAATTTCAAATTTTTTCGACGCCTAAATTACGGTGAGTCCCGCGGACTTATACATATATGTATATAGCTAAATATTAAGCATAATTTGTATTGCATTTTTATTTGCTGAAATTGTTTTAGGTGTCGCCTTAAGGTAATTTGGAGCTGTGTGCGTGTGTCAACATACATGTGGTGTGATATTGGATATGGGTAGGACGGATAGATCGATTGGAGCTTGACTCGCTAAGACCCGATCATTTTTGTGGATAAGTCGGGGTGAGTATTGCTTTGAGTTGATCTCGTTGACTCTCACATTTGAATTATTAAGAGAAAGTCCGGCTTGAGTGGATCTCGCTGGTAGGTATTGGATTAAGAGAGTTATATAGTGAATTAACTTCCATATTTATATACATTTATGTGACACACAGGTGTGTGAGTGCTCCAAATAATCTTTTGTGCGAATATTGATTGAATTTGGTTGAATGTATTTGTGTATATTGCATTTTATACTTAGGGATACATTAACTTTAGATAGTTATAAAAATTATATTTAAAATCAATGTCTTACTCTATGAGTCGAACGTTCACTCATGTTCATCATATTTTTTTAGGCTTCAAGATGGTCTCTTTTTTAGAATAACTTGCCTTCTTTCTTACAGGTTTAGTTAAAGAAGTTTAATTGTATTTCTATCTTTTCTTATTTCTTTGCTATAACTCCACATGTATCAGTAGTGTAATATTTATTTGGATTTGTAATGCTAAATTATGGGGTTGTAATATTATTTACATGAATGTATATGGATACATGAGATAGATTGTGTTTGGATGAGGGAGCTGAGCTCCCATTTAATTATGTGTTTAATTGAGGATTGTGAAGGTGAGTTGAACTCTTCAATTTGATATATTTTGTATTCACAGAGCGGGTGAGCCGATAACTTCACATTGAATAATCCATTTTATGACCGGACTATGTTAATTTGATTTCTTAAAATTGGACTATAGTTATGGCTTAATGATTGGGTTAGGAATAGTTAGGCTGACTACGAGTTTTGGAAACCTTATGCTGATCCAAGTCCTAGTACTGATCCGGTCCATAGTTTGGATCGTGACACTTTTAGTTAAATACTATATAATTAAGGAATATATAAAAAGATAATATAAAATTTTTATTAAGAAATATAATTTTTATATTAATATTATTATTTTAATGTTTATATTTATTTGTCATATTAGAAATTTAAGATTGTATTTTCTATTTTAAAATAACTCTTGTAGTTTTAGATGTAAAAATTAAGATTTAAAATAAAATTAGAACTAAAATTGAAAAAAAAAACAAAATTATAATAAGAATATTAGTAAAATTACTTAAAATTGAACCAGAACTGGAATTGAAATTTGATTCTTAAAATTCAAAAAATTGAAGGTTTAGTTTTAACTTCAATTCTTAGTTAGAAAGATAATGGAACTGAAATCAAACACCCCCTTCAAGAAAATAATTCGCCAATAATGTGCTTTAAAATGTGCACTAATAATATGGTTTTCACCTTAAATTCTAATTTCATTTAATTAAATATAATAAAATATAATTTATCAAATTTTTATAAAAAAATTTAATAAAATATATTTTACTTAATTATATTACAATCAATTATATCATCTGTAAATATTAATTGATTTAAAAAAAAAAAAGAAGAAAGATAATGCACGTATGGGAGTTTATTCTATATCCTAATTGGTAAGTTCAACTTGCAAAGAGTTATTTTAATTTTTTCAATTAAATTTTTTTAATTATTTTTTAAAAATAATTAGTATTTTAATTATTTGGTATATTTTATTATTATTTTTATGAACATGTATTTAATTTTTCAATTGAGCATTATAAAAAAATTATTAAGTAAAATCATATAACAAATCAGAAGGAAATTATAAGTATCTGTCTTTTCACTCTATTCTATGACATAAAATAAATGGTCTAGAAAAAATTTAAAATAAATTATTGAAATAAAATACAAAAATTAAATTCTAGAAAAATTTTAAATAAATTTCTATAATTCTTATGTATTGAAATACCAAGAAATACATCAAAAATATGAAAAAATTGGAAATATTACAAATACACTCTATACTTTTAAGGGGCCAAATTGATAAAATACCAATTGACTATAGTTTATATCATTCTGATTTTATTTTATTTTTAATTTTGATCATATTATCCTTTGAAAAATTTATTAATTATAAAATTTGTTTTTGTTAAAATAATTTTTTATATTAATAGATTATTTAAAATCATAATAAATAATAAATAAATATAAAAATTTTATAAATATAATAATTATAATGTTCATTTTATATATATTTAAAAAATAATTATATTTTAATATGTCTTATAATAAATTAATAATTATATATCTATTTTAATAATAAAATAAATAATAAAATATATACTCTTATTAATTATTTTATATAAAACAATCACAATTAAATATAATTTTACTTAATATTTAAAATATATCAATTATAATTAATTATTTATTATTAATAATATAACACCTTAGCAAATCTCGCATCAGCAAAATACAGAAAAAATGCTGGATTTATAAGTTGGTGGTTCGTAACTCCTAGTGACGCGTTTTAAAAAACGGTTCGACCCATTAGTGATATTGTCCGCTATAAATCGAAACCCTCACAATTTTAAAATGCATTACTAAGAATTATGAATCACCAACTTATAATTTTACAACAAATAATTACAGCATTTCATAGGTTGGCATATTACCACGTGTATAGGCCTTGGGAGTTATTCGCTGCCAACACAACTTCCCAACCATCAACACTACCAGTTTTTTTTTTTTTTTTTCTTTTTTTTTCAAATGAAGCAGAACTTGCATTAAACAAGGACCAGAGGACAAAATATAGGGGCTTATTTTGTATTGTGGTTAAAATTATTATTGAAAAAATTATTTTTTTAAATATATTAATTAAAATATATTAAAAAAATTAAAAATTAAATTTTATTAATTTTAATTATAAAAATATTAAAATAATAAAATAATTTTTTTAAATAATATTTAAAATAATATTTTTATTAAAAAAATAATTTTAAATTAAGAAATTCAATGCAAAACAAGACTTACACAGGATGTAAAAAATACAAAACAAAAGATCCAAATCAATTGCAAACCAAATCATCCCAAACACAAGGCGATCCAGCCTAAAACACAGCCACCACCTTGGCATCCGAGCGCCACCGCCATATTCTAAGCTAGAAAACACTAAGCCATCTGGACCACCAACAAGGCACAAGACGAATTTAAAGCGACAAATCATAAATCCTTCACATTTCTTTGCAGGGCAACAATCAGACACAAATTTTCAATTCTAAATTTTAATAATATTGTGCATAAATTTTCAATTATAATTGAATCGGTTTGCTTAATTTTTTTTTTCAATTGAGTTAATGGAATCAAATTTAAAATTTTTTTAAAAAAATTAAAATGAAATTAAATGAAAATAAAAACTAATTAAAAAATAAATTAAATCAATTTGATTCCAGTGTTTGATTTTATTTCTAATTAATATAATTTTTTAAATATTTAAATAATATTATTAAGAATTAAAGTTTAAAAGAATGATAATTAATCATTGGTAATTTTTTACCAAACGCTTCTCTTTGTTTAGATTCTTAATTTACAGGGAAAATAGTGAGAAATTAAAGAAAAAGAAAAAGAAAAAAAAAATTTTAATTCCTTTATATTATTTAAATAAATTATTAAAATAGAAAAAAAAACCTTATACACTTATTTTCTTATAGAAAAATATTTAAATATTCTCTCTAATAGAAAAATATTTAAATATTCTCTCTATTTTCTGCCTCCCTTGCTTGCTGTATCCTTCTCCATCCGCACTCAGAACACATGGCTTTCGCTTCCTGGCTCTCTCGCTTCCGCTCTTCTTCCAAAGCTGCCTACACCAATCTCCGCAGCTCCTTTTTCCTCAATCTCAGGCCTCAAACCACACTAGCCACCGCGAATCTCATCGACTCCGGCGCTGCGAAACGGCCATTTCTGTTATGGTCAAGCTCTCTCCTTCCTCTGACCCTCGCTGTCTCTGCTGGATCACTCGCCTTCCATTTCCAACCTCAGCCTTCTCTTTGTGACGCCTCTAGTCTCGATTCTCGGTCCATTTCTTCTTCCTCCTTTTATTTTTTTCTCTAATTCTTCTTTATTGTTTTTTTTTTTTTTTAGCTATTGTTTCTGCTTAAAATTTTTGATATATAGTAGTAGCATAGAGTGGGACTGATTATTCATTGCCCCATTGTTTTTGTGGCAATCCAGCATTGGAGGCAAAGATAGCACCGAGTTTGTGGTAAAGGGTTCTCACAAGAAGGTCCCTCAAGAGCTTATTGATGAATTAAGGGCTATCTGTCAGGTATACTCTTTCTATCTCTCTCATGTATTTTGGTTTTGTTTATCATATTTTTTGGGATCAGCTTGTGATTCGAGTAATTGGATTTTAAGGCTATTTGTAACTAGGTGTTGCATTACTTAGTTTTTATTTTTTATTGGCTTTTGAATGTTTAAACAATGCAGTAGCTTTAATCAAATTATTGGGTTGTTGACGGGTTACGATAGTTTTGGATTTACAGGATAGCATGACAATGGATTATGATGAAAGGTATTTCCATGGGAAGCCACAGAACAGTTTTCATAAAGCAGTAAACATCCCTGATGTGGTTGTTTTCCCGAGGTGAGGTTGATACTTGGATTTTCAAATCAATTTTCAAATCACTACTTGATTTTTTATCATTAATTTGTTTGTTCTGTTTCTTTGTTTCAAATCAATTTGCTTAAATTTTCCTCAAATGAGCAAGTCTTGTGCGCCCTTCCTTTCCTAGGCAAACTTGGTCAGTTTAGAGTAGTTTCACTACTACCTTAATTTGTCACTTTTGTTAACATGAAACTGTAACCTAGTTTAAACTATGATCTCTTTAGCTGTTGATATTGGTGTGGTATTTAGGAGAATGCAGGGGTAGTTGTTACCGCCAAATATGGATGTTGGTTAACATAGCAATCAAAGTAAAGGAGAATGTACATCTATTGAATATGGGAATGTTGGTGGAATTTTTATGGTGGTTGTTGGGGGGGGCGGGGGGTGTTGTCACTTTTTTTAACATGAAACTGTAACCTAGTTTAAACTATAATCTCTTTAGCTGTTGATATTGGCGTGGTAGTTAGGAGAATGCAGGGGTGGTTGTTACCGCCAAATATGGATGTTGGTTAACATAGCAATCAAAGTAAAGGAGAATGTACATCTATTGAATATGGGAATGTTGGTGGTTTGTTTATGGTTGTTGTTGGTTGGGGGGTGGGGTGGGGGTTGGGTTGTTGGGAATTGTGTTGCAATGACATGGCATATATAAAACATAAGCATGTATTAGGAGATTAGGTTATTATTAGAAAATTTTGATTTGTAATTAAAAGCAGTCTGAAATAGTCCTTAGATGGGAATAATTTCAAGAATTTACCTCCTGTTTTGAAAATGAGTGTTAACCAGAGTCTCTAAATAAGTTACTTGGGTATTTCAAATAAATTTCTTGTACACAAGAAAGAGACAACCAAGAACCTTCATCAAATAACTCATAAAGTTGCACATGAAATCTTTGCTTGCATTTCTCATTTGTAGTCATACGTCCATTCTTTAATGTATACTTGTCCTGTTCTCTAGCTTTCTTTGCAGAATGCTTACTGAATCATTTTGGTTCCCTCCAGGTCAGAAGTGGAAGTTTCCAACATTGTGAAATCTTGTGACAAGTATAAGGTCTGAACCCTTCCTCTTCTGTAAATTTGTGAAAGATGCGTAATATGTATGTAAAATTTTTCATTTTTCATTGGTTGTAAAGATTTTGTCAACAAGGATTTGATTTCCATTTCAACTGATGTTGCTGAGCTTCTAAATCACAAATTTGGTGCTTATTTATCATACTGTATTAATTTTGTAAACACACTTCCTTTTTCTAATTCTGAAAATTGAGGACTGACAGTACAAGAGATATAAATATTTGATTGCTTTGCTTCATTGTTGTTAAATGATATTTGTTATAATAAGCAAGCACTAAATTGGATTACTTTTATCTAATCAGGTCCCTATAGTACCTTATGGTGGAGCTACATCAATTGAGGGCCACACATTATCACCTCATGGTGGTGTTTGCATTGACATGTCACTAATGAAGGTACATATCAAGCGGTTCTTAATAAACTTTGTGATTAATCATTTGATCAGAAGATATTTCTGCTATTTACTTTAAATAATAATTTATAATTTCTGCTGTGTAACTTGTCCAACATCCTTGCTCTTCTCATAATCCATAAGAAACATCAGCTTAAATGAAAGTTACCAGTCTGCTTTGGAGTTATCCTGTAGCCTTGTTGCTATGCCTCTTCAGTCTTCACTTTGCGAAAACACAAGAAAAAGTAATTATAAATCTGCAAAGCGAGCAATATACTTGATTTTAACAAGAATTGAAGAATGCATTTAATTTATTTTCTTCACCTTCCTCTCTTTGACCATAAATGTGCTTTGACCCAAATTTTGAAGTCTCTTAATTAATGCAATCATTCCGACACTGAAATGGCACAATGTTAATGCACCAAAGAGATAAATTTGTTTTGGAGGTTTCTTTTGTTTGATTTTTATGCTGTATTGCTTGTTCAAATTTTAGAGTGTTAAAGCTCTGCACATTGAGGACATGGATGTAGTTGTTGAGCCTGGAATTGGGTGGATGGAGCTTAATGAATATTTGGAGCCTTATGGTCTATTCTTTCCCCTTGATCCAGGTACATTTACAATTTACTTACCTTGTACATTTTTATACTATTATTATGATATGGCTTATTTAAAGTTGAAAATTTTAAATTTCAAGCTTTTAACTGGAGTTTTCCATCTATATATATGCCATGTAAATGCATAATGTGGATATTGACAATCATTTTTTCGTTTGCCTTAAAGGTGGTGAAAATAAATAATCCAGTAATGTGGCTTGATGTGCTAAAGATTCTTTTTTTTGGTCTATGCTGTGATTATTATTATTATGTTCTTCATACGTGTTGATAAGCAGGGCCCGGTGCAACCATTGGGGGAATGTGTGCTACACGTTGCTCAGGCTCTTTAGCTGTGAGGTAGTTCCTGTAATCCTGTGCTTCACTGGCTGTCATAGTTTCATTTATTTTGATGTACTATTCATATAAATTAGCTTCGTATCAGTAAATTAGTTAGATAACTCTTATGTATTAATTTTTTACTGTTTTATTTTTTTTTTAATTGGTCAATATATGTGCGAAAACAAGTTTCATCTCATCCTTATATATTCTTCAACAATTTTGATATTTTTCTTATACTTTCTAATCCTATTTTTGCTTGAACAACCAAATGGATATTGCTTTTCTTGACATGTTCAAGGCATAGGCCATTTTAGTGTCACATATGGACTCCATTTGTCTTCTTTGTTGTTGGAATCCTCATTGACCATAGAAACACCTGTACGCAACAAGTTCAGAAGCAGCTGCTTTAACTAGTGATCTTTTGCCCCACAGTGATCTTTTGCCATAACCTGGGTTGAATTCTTGAAATATTTGAAAATATGGGGACACAAAAGGCTGTTTGACAAGGGTTTTCTTGTGTTTAATTTAACACCAGAAATATACTTGCTCTGCATTGGTTTGGATGAGCCAGGATTGTTTGTTTCCTTAATAAGTACAAATTCATTTGGGTTTCACTATCCCTTGCTTTGCATTGGTTGCCTGCCATCAAAATATCCCTTTAATATCACCACCATGAATCGTATATTCTGTTACTGTTCCCTGTCCGATATGAATGCTCATGTATGGATACCAATTGATCATGCTTCAGCAGTGAGAGATTTTTATTTTTAAAAGTTCTTTAGGATGGTTTAGTTGTAATATAAATATGATGTCTTGAAGCACAGTATGATGCTGCCTTAGTGCATTTGTTATGTATATGATGCTGCCTTAGTGCATTTGTTATGTATGAAATCCCCTTGTTATGGCAATAAATAATTTGCTTGACCAGCATTTATTAGAATAGAATTATAATTTACTTCTTGTCATGCTTCTTAACTAGGATGCAGTGCATGGGATGGTCAGGAAATATATGCTTTTTCCGTATTATATTTAATCTTATATTAATCATAATTTTTTTTTGGGTAGTGATTTGTACACATAATTTTATCTCAATCTTAGAAAATAAGAAACTGTTTAGATAATCATATTTATTTTTGGAATTAATGATTCTGTTTTTAGCTTTTAGGTACGGAACTATGCGAGACAATGTCATTAATCTCAAGGTTTTCTACCTCTCCTTCTAAGTCTGGTTCCTTATAAGGAGGTTTGATTTCTTAACACTACTTCTAATCCAGGTAGTTCTTGCCAATGGAGATGTTGTCAAGTCAGCTTCCCGTGCTCGTAAAAGTTCTGCAGGGTGTGTTTTTGTTTCTTTTTCTGTCTATCCGCTGCTGCATTTCTTTTTCTCTTAATTTTTATGTGAAATTAAAATTAACTAGAATAGAGGCATTCCCCAAGAAATTCGGAAATCACTCCTTTAATGATGTGAAAATTTGATCCTGATCAAACTTTGATAAGGCATCATCTTGAAGAGAAAGAAACGCCAAAGAAGAGAAAGAAATGCCAAAAACTTCTTAGTGAATTAAAATTTTCTTTTGTATATGCAAGCTATTGAGTTTATTGTATTTTCTCAATTTAGGTATGATTTGACTCGCTTGATGATTGGAAGTGAAGGAACACTTGGCATAATAACGGAGGTCACCTTACGACTTCAGAAAATTCCACAACATTCAGTGGTACCCTGACCTTTTCTTTGTTTGAATTCAAAGCTTCCCTTTTCTAATTACATAATAATTTGCTATTTTGTGTTTGTATTCTTCAGATAATTGAGAGTGCATTGTTGAATTATTCTAATGCTGTCATGATAAGACTAGTCTACATATTATATATTCTCATTTGAACGTATTTGCATTCTTGATTTCTGGTCCATACTGACTAGAGGCAAAAGCATTTGTTGATTTGTGGGTGGTGAACTTGGTGGTTTTTTTTTTTTTTTCCCCCCCTTCAGATAAGCAGAAGCAGATTGAATGCATAAAAAATAGGAAAAACTGTTGACTTGAGGATTAAGAAAATTCATTTTATGATGGCCACTCAGGTGTGTAAATGACCCAAGTTGAGTTAAGCTTTGAATGGTCAGGCTAGGTTTGTCACTTTTTTTATAAGCTCGAGCTTGTTGAAAATATATTAAACTTGAGTTCGGCTCGTCGTAAGCTCGTTTACAATATAACTGAACTAAGCTTTAGCTCAACTCATTTATATATAAACAAGCAAACCTCAAGCTCAGCTCATAGGAAAAATCAATCCAAAAATTTTTAAAGACTAAGAAATGCTCATAATAGGACCCACATTGGTTGTAAGCCATTTACGATGTTTGAATTTAGTTTGGGAGGGCGGCTTCGCTTTTTATAGAGGTACCCACGCCCTCTTGAATTGTGTTGGAGTGGTGTGGAAAGTGGGATTACGCAATCCCACATCATTTAGCTGCTTCTTATGATATGGAGTTGAGTTGAATATAAATCTATATAAATGGCCTACCATTATAAAGACCTTACTACATATTATAATATAGAATTAAAATTCATCATATTTATTATTGTAATTATGAATTTTTAAGGTTTAAATTTGGCTAATAATCATATTTTAAGATTTCAAAAATTTGTATTCTATAAGTGATTACTTATAGTTTTTTTTTTTTTTTTTTTAACATGAACACTTTTTGGTGTCAATGGTTGAAGGCAGTGCCCATATTTGAAACTTTTATGTGTGTGTATTTCATGTTTAAATTTAAATAAAAAAATATAGTATTTAACTTTTTATGGTTTATCTACACTTAATACTTTCTACAATTTATTCTCACGTAGCTTAATTAGTTATAATAAAATCAATTATATATATATATATATTTGAAGTATATTATATAGTTTATCTTTTAGTTAGTCCTCAATTATATAGTCTATAACTATAAGGTAGATATATAATTAAGGATTATAAGGTAAATTAATGCATTTATGATCAAAATTGTTAAGAAAAGCTAGAGGAATTGAAGATAATATTAGGTTATAATAGCCTATACACACATATGTTGAATGTATTTATGATTGTAGATTATCTTATTTTTTTGAATAGGAATAGATTATCATATTGGTAAACATTAGATGTAATAAAAGATGATATATATTTATTATTATAAATTATGTACAAAATCAAATGTTAAGTGTCATTATATAATAATAATAATAATAATACAACTATGTTTAATATAATATAATATAATATAATATAAGTTCAACCCCTAGTTCCTATAGTGTCAATTTTTTTTTTGGGATTTTAGTTACATTCCCTTTAGTTCAGGAGAACTAAGAAGCGTGCATAACCCTATTATTAGACTCAAATAAAATGCCATCTGTCACTCTATAGTTAAATCGTTTTCTTTTATTCAAGCTATATATAGACATTTATCATTTTTAACTCTATTTATGATGTGTAAAAAACTTGCTTTTCATGAAAAATAATAAAAAGCTTTAAATTTAAATTATAAATGTGGCTCCATTAGTATCATAGTTATTAAAGGTGTAGAAAGAGATGATTTTCATTGATTTCAATTAATCTGTACATGGGTATATATATACAATTGATTCCTATAATTGTGTTCTACTAATTAGGAAGAAATCCTAAATAAGAAATCCTAAATAGGAATACAGAATACAAAATATACAGAGAAATAATATAGTGATTGACTTTCCATAACATAGTGATTGACTTTCCATAACACTCCCCCTCAAGTTGGAGCATAGATGTTAATCATGCCCAACTTGTTACAAATGTAGTCAATCCTAGCTCCATTCAGAGCTTTTGTGAAAATATCTCCTAACTGCTCTCCAGTTTTGATGTGTCCTGTTGAGATGATCTGTTGTTGAATCTTTTCCCGAATAAAGTGACAATCAATCTCAATATGTTTGGTCCGCTCATGAAACACCGGATTAGAAGCAATATGAAGAGCAGCTTGATTATCACACCATAATTTCGCAGGCAGGGAGGTCTTAAAACCTGTCTCATCTAGTAATTGAAGTATCCACATTACCTCACATACTGATTGTGCCATGGCTCTGTATTCGGATTCAGCACTAGATCGAGAAACTACACTCTGCTTTTTGCTTCTCCAAGACACCAAATTTCCTCCAATAAAAACGCAATATCCGATGAGTTGACCTCTGTCAACCTTAGATCCAGCCAGTCGGCATCGAAAAACATTCAACATTCAAATGCCCATGATTACCATATAGCAAACCTCCTCTGGGCGCCCTTGAGATAACACAAGATTTGTTCCAAGGCTTCCCAATGAGCAACGGTTGGGAAGACATAAAGCGACTTACCATACTAACGGCATAAGCAATGTCAGGACGAGTGACTGTAAGGTAGTTCAATTTTCCTACCAATCTCCTGTATCTCTCTGGATCTTCAAACAACTCACTATCCCCTGCTAACAATTGTAAAGTTGGAGTCATTGGTGTGCTACAAGGCTTAGCACCTAATTTTCCTGTCTCTGTCAATAGATCGAGGACATATTTTCTTTGAGACAAGAAAATACCCTTCTTACTTCTCATAACTTCGATACCCAAGAAATACTTTAACAATCCCAAGTCTTTGGTGAAGCGAGTTTGGAGGAAGGTTTTAAGAGATGAAATACCTGCAGAGTCACTCCCAGTGATGACAATGTCATCCACATAGACTACCAAGAGAACTAGACCAGCCTCAGACTGCCTATAAAATACTGAGTGATCACACTTACTCTTTTGCATACCAAATTCCTGTACTGCTTCACTGAATCTCCCAAACCATGCCCTAGGACTTTGTTTCAAGCCATAAAGAGACTTCCGAAGCCTACAAACTTTACCCAACTCCCCCTGAGCAACAAACCCAGGTGGTTGCTCCATATACACCTCCTCCTGAAGATCACCATGAAGGAAAGCATTCTTGATATCCAATTGATGCAGGGGCCAATCATATGTAGCTGCTAAAGAGATAAACAAGCGAATAGAAGTAAGTTTAGCTACAGGAGAAAAAGTATCAGAGTAATCAACCCCATATGTCTGAGCCTATCCTTTTGCTACAAGGCGTGCTTTTAACCTAGCCACAGAACCATCAGGATTTAACTTTACTGTATATATCCATTTGCAACCAATAGCTTTCTTACCAGTGGGCAAAGGTAATAGTTCCCATGTACCATTAGCATCTAAAGCCTCAATTTCCTCTTTCATAGCATCACACCAGCCAGGATGAGACAGTGCCTCATCAACAGTATTAGGGATAGGAACAAAGTCTAAAGAAGTAACAAAACACCGAGAACAAGAAGACAATTGATTATAAGAAACAAAAGAAGAGATAGGGTAAGTACATGAATGTTTACCTTTACGAAGAGCAATGGGTAAGTCTAGATCAGAATCATGATCAGTATGAGGTACAGGATCTCCCAACGAAGTAGCTGGTGGAGGATCTGAATCAGGAATCTCCAATCTTCTGGAATAAACATGAACAACGGGAGGTCGAATAGGTCTAGAGACAGAAGGAACAGGCTGAGGGAGAGGACTAGACATTGGTTGGACAGTATATATTAAGAGATCATCCTCCTCCCCCTGACTCTCATACACAGATGATGGAGGAAAAAATGGAGTGGACTCAAAAAATGTGACATCTGCAGAAACAAGTTAACGATTAAGAGTAGGATAGAAACAACGGTACCCTTTTTGGGTAAGGAGTACCCAAGGAAGACACATTTGAGAGATTTTGGATCCAATTTAGTAACCTGTGGACGAACATCACGCACAAAACAGGTACAACCAAAAATACGGGGTTCAATAGGGAACAAAGATGTTGTAGGAAACAAAGTAGTATAAGGAATATCCCCATTAAGGACAGAAGACGGCATACGATTGATCAAAAAACATGCCGTAGAAACTGCATCCGCCCAAAAGTGTTTACGTACTTTCATCTGAAAAAGAAGAGCACGAGTTACCTCAAGAAGATGACGATTTTTCTTTCGCCACGCCATTTTGGGATGGGGTATCCACACAGGAGAAGGCGATGAAGAATGCCATTTTGTGTCATATAAGGCTGAAATTGTCTTTGAAAAGTATTCTTTGGCATTGTCACTTCTTAATATACGCACAGAAATATTAAATTGAGTTTTGATTTCATTACAAAAGGCACAAAAGATAGAAAACAACTCAGAACGATTCTTCATTAAATATAACCAGGTAACACGAGAGTAATCATCAACAAATGTAACAAAATAACGAAATCCAGTTTTAGATGTAACCGAACAAGGACCCCAAACATCAGAATGAACTAACTCAAAAGGAGATGAAGCCCGTTTATTGACTCTAGACACGTAAGGCAAGCGATGATGTTTTGCAAACCGACACGACTCACATTCTAGTCTTGATAAAGATGAAATTGAGGACACAACTTCTTCATGGTAGACAAAGAAGGATGACCCAATCTACAATGAGCTTCAAGAGGTGTTAAGATGCTTGGAGTAAACAAGCGACCGCGGTACATGATTTTCGAATGTAGAGACCACACGACTCGCGTCCTCTACCAATAATACGCTTTGTCGTAAGATCCTGAAACAAACAGTCGGGAAAAAGAAGCGAGAACAATTTAAGGTGCAGTAAGTTTACTAACGAAAGTAGATTAAAAGAGAATTTTGGTAGACACAAAGCAGAAGACAAAGAAATTGTGAAGTCGGGTTCGCGATTCGAACCCATGACACAAGAAGTAGAACCATCGGCTAAAGTAACTTGAGGAAGTGAGATTAGGTGAAAAGCGGATAGAAGACTAGAATTACTGTCATGTGATGCATGCTTTTGAGAATCAATAACCCATTTGGATGAAGAAGACACAAGGCATGTAGTGGATTAACCTGACTCAGCGATCGTAGTGACAGGGGAACTGGTAGGCTTTAGATATGACTGATACTGGGAAAATTGTGCAAAATCCTCTGCAGATACCAAAATAGTTTTCTCAGAGGAAGATACTGTAGAATTCTCTCACGCCATATTTGCCATCTGTGATCGCTGATTTTTCTCTGAAGTTGCGGACAATTATATTTTGTATGGCGGGCTCATGGCAATAATAACAAATGACTCCTCTTGAGTCTGATTAGAACTAGCCTCTCCATTACGCTGATTACTTACTGTAATTCCTCCTCTACTTCCTCTTCTATTACCCTGTTATCCATTTGGATTACGGCTAATAAGAGCATTACTGGCAGGCTGTGAAGATTGAGTACTCTCTGTACGAAGGACCCATGTGAACGTTTCATGCAAAGAAGAAATCTCGAGCGGAGAGGATCGAGATTTAGCGATCTCATACTCTGAAGGAAGGCACGCAAGAAAACTCATAACGACCGATTTGCTTAGTTGGGCTCTGAACTTTCACATCAGGACTAAAAGGCAACAATACATTAAGTTCCTCATATACCCGTTTAAAATCCATAAAATAAGCCGTGAGAGACTTATCCTCTTTCTCAGCACGGTAGAATGCCTTACAAACATCATAAATACGGGAGATATTCCCTTTACCAGAATACATAAAATCTAAGTAATCCATCAATTCCTTAACAAATTCACAGTGATTAATTAAACTAATTACCTCACTATGAATCAAGTTCCGAAGTTGCAAAAACAACCGAGCATCCTCCCTTAGCCAAGTTTGTCGTGTATCATCAGTGGGTGGATCTTTAGTAAGGTGATCATCCTTATCAATACTACGCAAATAGACCCTAACAGTCTTACTCCACTCTAGGTAATTTGAACCATTAAATTTGTGTTCCGTGATCTTAGTCATCACCGGAATCACATCAGAAATAACATTCTTATTGTCTGCCATTTGTTGAGACAAAGAAAACTAACCGAAACGCTAATCCAAAGTGCTTATAGCAGCAAAATAACCCAAAATCACAAATCAAGCAAATACCAAAAATAGGATCTGATAGCCAAACCTCAGAAGTCCTTTAATGGTTATACTGGATCAGGCAATAGCACACAGTGATGGAATGAGGGGGTTGAGACGACGCCGGCGATGTTGATCGAGGTTGAAACGGCCGGTCGGTGGCCAATGTCTCTCCTGACCTGGGTAGTGAGAACAAATAGTCACCCTAGATTGATGACCTGCTCTGATACCATGTAGAAAGAGATGATTTTCATTGATTTCAATTAATCTGTACATGGGTATATATATATATAATTGATTCCTATAATTGTGTTCTACTAATTAGGAAGAAATCCTAAATAAGAAATCCTAAATAGGAATACAGAATACAAAATATATAGAGAAATAATATAGTGATTGACTTTCCATAACATAGTGATTGACTTTCCATAACAAAAGGCTCAAGGCACACCAAGGCGCTAAAGTGTTCTGGAGCCTAGGCACAAGGCGCAAGGCGCAAAAATTAAAAAAAATATATTAAAAAATAAAAAAATTATAAATATTTTATCATACTTCAAGTAACATAAAACTACATAATAATAAGTAATAAACATTCAAGTAATAATAATTTTGCAATCCAAAAGAGGTAAAAATAAACTATTAAAAGTTAAAGACACTAATAAATTACTTAAAAGTTAAAGTTTAATAAACTAGTAAACTAGAAACAAGGAAATCAATAATTTATAATAACATAAACCATATTTACCTAATAGCAAGTAGCAATAATGCAATAGACAAATTAATTTATAATACCATAATCTAACTATAATAATAGATATTAACAATTTTGATAACATAGTCATAACTCAATTATAATATTTCTAATAATTTATAATATGACCTCATAGTAATTAGCAATAAGAAAATGAACTCAATTTAAATTAATCATAAAACTAAAAGCTAGTTTAGCATCTCAAGTCTCAATAAATAGACATCACATGCCAAATTGTCAACATTCTTTCACATTCACACTAAATAAAATCATAAATTTAGACAATAAAAAAAAACCTAGCATATGGCATATTAGCATGACAGAAGGAAAAAAAAAAAAGAGCACAACTACTGGGACTTGGACGAAACATAGAGAGAGAGAGAGAGAGAGAGAGTGAGGGGGGGGGGGGCAATATGGGACGAAGAGAGCATGGTAGAAAAAAAAAGTGCAGTAGTGCACTGACGAGAGAGAGAGAGAGAGAGAGAGAGAGAAGAAGGCCCTACCATGGATGAGAGAGAGAGAGAGAGAGAGAGAGAAGAAGAAGAAGAAGAAACAAGCAAAATTAAAACATACTTGGTTGGAGCTGCTGGAAATCACAGGTTTGGGTCGTCTCCTCCTCCTCCTCCTCCTCCTCTTCTTCTTCTTCTTCTTCTTCTTCTTCTCCTCTTTCTTTGGTATTGCCGACAGACTTTTAAAAGAAACCCTAGAATCCCTCTTTATATATATATATATATATATATTTCCTGTGCTGGTCTCCTTAGGGAGGTGCTGCGCCTTTCTTCCCTTCAGGCGATGCCTGCTGCGCCTAGTGCGCTGCGCGCCTTTGATAACAGTGATTAGTATCATAAAATTTGGAGTTAATTAAACTTTTAATTTTGTAACTATTTTTCAGACAAGGGTAAACTACAATTTAGTCCTTGGTGTTTGACAAAATCTATAATTTAGTCCTTATATTTTCAAAACCAAATAATTTTGTCTCTGAGATTTGACAAAACCTATAACTTAATCTCTGCTGTTAGAATTTTAGTTAAGTTATCATAATTCTAATAAAAATGACGAAAATGCTCTAACTCTATTTTTAATATGAAAATAATTTAGTTTATGAGATTTCATTTAATTGGCAATTTAGTCCCTGAGATTTGGTTAAACCTATAAATTAGTTTCTAGAGTTTTAAAATTAAACAATTTCGTCATTAAAATTTTAATAAACCTACAAGTTAATCTCTATAGTTAGAATTACGGTTGATTCTCTATTAAAATTTTGCAAAAATACTAAAATATTTTTAATTCTATTTTCAATCTGAAAACAATTTAGCCCTTGGATTTTTATTTTAATAACAATATGTCCATATTCATATTTTTTTTTCTTTTTTTTATATGAAAGTATAATAGCAAAATATGAAAATATTATAAATTGATATATAATTATTAATACATTATTAAAATAATAATGACATAAATAGAATATTACAAAATTATAAGGGCTTTATAAATAGTTATGATATTTAGGGATTCATTTGTAAAATATATGGATAAAGGTTTAGTTGAGTTGAGTAATTTGTAAAATATATGGATAATTTTGTAATTAACCAAAATTTTTAATTATCTTAAAAGTTATTAATCTATTTTTTCATAATTTAAATTAAATTTTTTAATTTAATGGGACACACATTTTAAAAATACAATGCCTAAATTGTCAATAAAACAAAACCTCAGGAACTAAATTATTAAAAAAATAAAACCTTTGAGACTAAATTGTTTTAAAAGTAAAAATAAAGACAATAGCATTTTGGTTATATTTTTTAAAATTAACAATAACTTAACGGAATTCTAACGGCAGGGGCTAAGTTACTGATTTTATCAAATCTCAAGGACTAAATTGCTTGGTTTTGAAAATACAGGGACTTAGTTATATATTTTGTCAAACTCAGGGACCAAATTGTAGTTTGCCCTTCATATAATTTAATCATGTTATAATTTTAAATAAAATTATTAATATATTATGTCATAGAATAATCATAAAAAAGTTAATAATATTTGCAACTTTATGAAATTTAATAATAAATATAAATGTAAAAAATTTTAACCTAATGGGCTAAGCTAACTAGCTTGTAAATGAGCTAGCTCACGAGCTTTTTTAACGAGGTAGCGCATTAATCTATTTAATGAGCCTGCTCACGAGTTTTAATGAGTTGAATATTAGTAAGCTCAAGTTTAGTTTGTTTATTATACGAGCGTAAAAATTAAGTTTGAGCTTGGCTTGTTAAAAAAACGCCTTGAGTTGAGTTGAGAGCTCGCAAGCAGCTCGGTTCATTTACACCCCTGTAGCTGTTAATAAGTGAAGGAAAGTGATGGCTTTTTTCTTTATTTCTCATTAACAGTTGCTCTATGTTTCATGGTTTTAATATTTACATGGATTGAGCTTTAATTACTTCCTGGCATGCAAATATGTGTTAGAAAATACTAAGTTCTTTTTAATGGAGGATTAGAATCTTACCTTAAGCCACTCCTCAGTGACGTTATTTTCTTTGACATTTTTTGCTCTTGCAATCAATGTTATTGTTCAACAAAAATTCTAATATTGGTGTTTTGTTGACTGATTGTAAAAATACTGCAGGTTGCAATGTGTAATTTTCCAACAATTAAGGATGCAGCAGATGTTGCCATTGCCACTATGCTGTCTGGGATACAGGTAGGACTTCAATTGCAAAATTTATTCAAGCATTCAGTTTATTTATGGACTTTCTGATTGCTTTAGGTGCTGTTGAGGCTAGAACTGTTGGATGAGGTTCAAATAACATTCATTTTATTTATGGACTTTCTGATCCTTTAGGTGTCCAGGGTAGAACTGTTGGATGAGGTTCAAATAAGGGCTATTAATATTGCCAATGGGAAGAATTTACCTGAAGTTCCTACTTTGATGTTTGAATTCGTAGGCACGGGTAAGACATAATGGCTTTTTCTTGTGAAGTATGTCTTGTTTTTAGTCGGAGTAAATTATTTTCTACGAGTTGAGGAGGGTCCATAGTTACAAGTCAGATAACATTTTCCTAAAATTGGAATCCCTCCTTTTGTTTTGGATTAAACACAACAATTAAGTCAGTTAACAATAATTTGTGATTAACCTGTAAAAAGAAATATGATATACATAAAAATGCCCCTTGAGGATTTATTTATTTATTTGTTTATTTCATTATTATTATTATTTTTTTTTTTTGGGGGGGGGGGGGTGACTTCTACCAAATATTTTGTTAGTTTATTATATTTGCTGTTTTGATACTAGTGAAAATATTCCAGCAAAACTGGAAAATGGAAATTACAAAAATACCTCCTGACTTAAAATACTGGACCAGCAGCTAATTTATTTGAGTAGACCTATAAATAAGGCTCTAAAAGAACAAGAAAGTACCCTATAATATCCCAAAAAATGAACTCCATACTAAATCTGGACCATAATTTAAGTCTTTACTCTTGTTTTTCCTAAATATTCTTGTTGTCTGCATCACCTATGAACATGGCTGTCCAAATAACTAGCAATTTTTATTTTTCCCTATTACTCATAAAACAATTGGGTTTCATAATCTTATTCACTTCTCTCAGGCAGCAATTGTAATACCACAAATAGCACGTTTGGGGGGTTGAGTATTAGTTTACCAAAGATGTTCCTGTTTCATTGGAAATCAAACCGGATTGGATGATTGTTAGCATGCTGTTTATCTAGATATAGAAAAAGAATATAGAGAGCTTGGTGTAACTAATAAATATGCTGTATTTTTTTCCTTTTCATCAAAGATATGTTATAACTTTCTCCTCATTTTTTTAACTGGTGTGACTCCTTTTATGTTATGTTTATTGTTTGTTAGAGGCATATGCACGTGAGCAAACACTAATAGTTCAGGAGATCATTTCTAGGCACAATGGCTCAGATTTTGTTTTTGCAGAACAGCCTGAAGCTAAAAAGGAACTTTGGAAGGTAGATTTACATTTCAATCTTGTTTTAGTTGCAGGTTGTGCTTCTTTAACCTCCCCTTTGTGAGTTTTGGAAACTTTTATGGTGCTTCTTTCACTTACTTCAATGCTAATAAAAAAAGTTTTTTTTTTTGGAATGATTAGATTTCTTATCATGATAGCATTTGCATTCTTCTATCACTTATTCAAGTGCTAATAAAAATCCAGTTCTTATTTCTACTTTGCTCTTAAGCATGTTTTTTTTCCTTGATAACAGAATTGATCAATTCTTTTGCACTTCATCCCTTCTTTTGTGACATTTGTTCTTCAACAACAACAACAACAACAACTAAGTCATAATTCTAAACCAGTT
Source organism: Hevea brasiliensis (assembly GCF_030052815.1). Lineage (NCBI taxonomy): Eukaryota > Viridiplantae > Streptophyta > Magnoliopsida > Malpighiales > Euphorbiaceae > Hevea > Hevea brasiliensis. Next base: position 5,999,649 of record NC_079495.1, on the reverse strand, counting down.
AAAGTTGGCTATACGGATACCCTTTTGCTATTCAGCTCTGTTTAAAACCAATTCAGCATCAATGTCAAAAAATTGTAATTTTTTTTATACCACTTCCCTTTGCTTTATTTTTGGTCTCCCCCTTTCTTGTCTTCCCTTTTTTTCTCTCACTCTTTCCAATACTATCTTATAACACTTTCTTACTAGGGCATTCAATACTCTATGTTGGATATGGCCAAACCATCTTAATTAACCATTTCTCATTTTATCCTCCAATATGTGCTATAAACACTCTCTAGCGGATGTAGTTATTCATAATCTTATTCTTATCTATTATCATAATACTAGATATCTATCTTAACATCCGCATTTCTAACATCCGCATTTCTATCACTCATCTTGAGAGCATGTTGTATCTTAGATGCTCCAATATTCACTCCCATAAAACATTTTTGGCTTGACGACAATTTTGTAGTACTTACTTTTTACTTTGTTAGGGATCCTGCAGCACACCCGTTGCACTCTTCCATTTCATCCATCCTATTTTGATCCTTTGAGTTACATTCTCATTTATTACTCTGTTCTTTTGGATCATAGAATCTAAATACTTGCATTGGTTGCATTTTGATACCAAAACTCTATCCAATAAAACTTCCCCTCCATTCTTTTTGTGAGAGCTAAACTTACAATGCATATATTCCGTCTTATTTCTATGTGTTAAAATTCATTATATATTTTTTGATGTTCTTTTTCAGCTTTTGTTTCTCAAATAGGTAGATTTATTGCATACTTATTCTATGCTTACACTTGTTGGTACCTTTTTTAATATGTTTACTTATTAAAAAGCAAAATATATTTGGATGCATACCCACTTGCTCATAGACCTATATGGCACAGCATTGGCTCTTTATTTGAATCTGCTTACCTGAAGCTTCAACCCAGTGCCTATTGAATGTCAAGTGAATTTCTAGGATCCAGTCTTAACAAATCACAAAGTTGGCCGTTTGTTAATGTTGCATTAGTAGGATATTGATTTTCTGTGGTTAAAACCTTTTTTAAGGCGTTATCCTGATGCCCGTCAGTCCCATCCTGATGTGTGTGTCTATATATATATTCTCAACAATTCTTCTAATACAATTACTGAATTTAGTCAATGAGTTGCCCCATCCACAGATTTGATCTAAACAGTTTTCTTAGTGGTTCTCTTTATGTTATTTAATTCAAGTTCTTGATTTTGTGCAGATAAGAAAAGAGGCTCTGTGGGCTTGCTTTGCAATGGAACCAAATTATGAGGCAATGATTTCGGTGAGTTATTACCTATAAATTTAACTTCATAGTTCAAGTTAATATTTGTATGTCTTAACAAGTAAGATAACCTGTCTTTAGTTAGTTAACTAATTGATGTGGTTATGGTGCTGTAATTTTTGTGTTTGTTTTTTGTAGGAGATTATTAACTTTCCTACTCAGCTTGTATAATTTCTGCCACTTCTTTGAATTGATGTGTTTGCTCATCTTTCCTTTTGTCACGTATTGTAACCCCAGTCCTTTTCTGGCATTTGTAATTAAATTTTATTTGAAAAAAATCTGAGCCCTTGTTTGAACATGGGCATTCTTTTGTTTCCCAGAGAGGATGAAAGGAAGTATATGGTCCAAGGACAAACTTTACCCGAGGATTGAAGCGTTCATGAAGATTCTATTCTTCTATTTTGTCCTTTCATTATCTAATTTAGCTACAATTTGGTTCTACATTTTCCTTTTTGAAAAGCATTTTTAGTAATTTTAATTTTCTATAGTGCAAAATCAGTAATGATAATAGCTTGATTGATAAAAATACCTAGTTTTTTTTCACCTTTTGCTGTTTAATATAAGTTTGTAATTTTTAAAGAATTTATTTTTCTCTAATCTTTTTGCTTTTTATAATGACTTCATCATATAACCAAATAGTAATCTTTACCTTGTGCATTTAAAATAGGGAAGAAGTGCTTTTAAAGTATGGAGACCAACAACTTAATGCTGTTTGTGATATTTAACTGTCCTCTCTTTTTGTAGAATAATGTTTCCGTGAGTGTGACTAAAAAGGGACTTATTTCTGTTTCTTTTAGCTCCCTTAGATGAACTCTTCATTCTTCTTCTCTCGATCCCCTCTTTTGCAGGATGTCTGTGTTCCTTTATCACGCCTGGCAGAATTGATATCTAAGTCTAAAAAAGAGCTGGATGCATCCCCACTGGTTTGGTATAAATTCTACGGATAAATAATATCTTCTGAGACTATTCATGTTTAATTTCTTTGTCGTTGTGTGCTGTCCATTTAACTGACACTGTTAATATGTTTTATTTCTTTGTCATTGTGTGCTGTCCATTTAACTGACACTGTTAATGCATGTTCCTTTTGTGTCTCAAACAACAGCACAGTTATTGCTCATGCCGGTGATGGGAACTTTCACACTGTGATTCTTTTTGATCCTAACCAAGAAAAGCAGAGGCAAGAAGCTGAAAGATTGAACCAGTTTATGGTCCATGCTGCTCTGTCAATGGAAGGTGCCTACTTCTGGATGCCTGATATGTGTGCCTTATGTTGAACGCTTCACTAGTCATTAGTCAATGTTGCTTAACAAAATTACTTCTTACTTCCCTAAATAGGGGCAGAACTACCCTCTCCCCCTGCCCCCTCCCCAATGGTTTTAAAAGGCTGTTACTTTATGTGATGGCAATTATTTATAGGTTTTTTGCCCTCTTGTTACTATGACACCTGTTATTTAAAGGCAAAAAAAAATTGTTTTCTATAATGGCCATTACACCCATTACTTAATGATGAAGGCCATTATTTACCATTAAGTAACAGTAATGGTTCGTTACCTCATTATTATTTTAAGCTCTATGGGGGCGACAATTCAACTCAACTCAACTCAACTTTTATCCTAAAAATTTGGAGTCGGCTATATTGATTCTCTTTCTCCACTCTAAACAATTTTGGATTAAATCATCGAAAATGTGTAATGCTTCTAGTTCATGTTATACTATTCTCTTCCAAGTCAGTTTAGGTCTACCCCTTCTTTTCTTTCTATCCTTTACCTAATGTGCTCTACTTGTCTAACTGGAGCCTCCGTATGTCTACGCTTCACATGACCAAACTACCTCAATCTCTCTTCTCTCAACTTATCCTCAATTGGCACCACTTCTACCTTTTCTCTAATACTCTCATCACGGACTTTATCTAGTCTAGTATGGCCACTCATCCACCTTAACATTCTCATCTCCGCAACTCTTATCTTAGACACATACGACTTTTTCAGTGCCCAACACTCACTACCATATAACATGGCCGGTCGTATGATTGTACCGTAAAATTTTCATTTCAACTTATTAGGAATCTTACGATCACATAAAACTCTCGTGGCACGTTTCCACTTCAACCATCTGGCTTTAATCGTATAATTAACATACTCCTCACATCCCCCATCTACTTGAAGGACTGAGCCGAGATATTTAAAATGATTACTTTGGGATAGTATCACTCCATCCAAACTAACTCCTTCCCTATCAGCAGTACGGCCTTCACTAAACTTGCAATGCATGTATTCTGTCTTCATTCTACTTAACTTAAAGCTCTTTGATTCTAGAGTACTTCTCCAAAGCTCTAACTTTTTATTGACTCCTTCTTGCGTCTCATCTATCAGAACTATATCATCCGCAAACATCATGCACCAAGGGATACTCTCTTGTATATGTTTCGTCAATTCATCTAAAACTAACGTAAAAAGGTAAGGACTTACAGCTGAACCTTGGTGTAATCTAACTGAGATAGGAAAATCTCTTGTGTCTCCTCCCACTGTGCGCACAATAGTAGTTGTTACTTCATACATATCTTTCAACACTTGTATGTTCCTAATAGATACCCTCTTTTGTTCTAACACTTTCCATGAGACATATCTTGGAACACTATCGTAAGCCTTCTCCAAATCAATAAAAATCATGTGTAGATCTTTCTTCAACCATCTGTAGATCTTTCTTCATATCTCTATATTTCTCCATCAAGCTTTTAATGAGAAAGATCGCTTTCATAGTTGAACGAGCGGGCATGAAGTCAAATTGATTGGGAGAGATAGAAGTATCATGACGTAGTCAATGTTCCACAACTCTCTCTCACAACTTCATAGTATGGCTCATGAGTTTAATTCCCCTATAGTTTGAGCAATTCTATATGTCTCCCTTATTTTTAAAAATAGATACTAAAATACTCATTCTCCATTCATCAGGCATTTTCTTTGAGTTTAGAATCTTATTAAACAATTTAGTCCCATATCTCCCAAACACTTCCACACTTCAATTGGTATTCCATTGGGTCCACAGGTTTTACCCATTTTCATTTTCTTAAATGCTTCATTTACTTCTAAAGATCTAATCCTTCTAATATAATTCACATTCTTTTCTATTACTCTGTAATCTATATTCACGCTATTACCATTTTAACAATTATGAAAGAGATCATCGAAATAATTTCTTCATCTTTCTTTAATGTCCTCATCTTTCATCAACACTTTTCCTTCTTTATCCTTAATGCACCTAACTTGATTAAGGTCTTGACATTTCTTTTCTCTTCTCCCTGCTAATCTATTAATATCTTTCTCCCCTTCTTTAGTTTCAAGTTTCTCATATAACCTTTCAAATGTCTGTGCTCTTGCTTGACTAAATGCCTTTTTTGCCTCTTTCTTTGCTATCTTGTACTGTTCATATGCCTCATTATTATCACACTTAGGTAATTTCTTATACCATTCCCTCTTTCTCTTCACTGCCTTTTGTTCTTCCTCATTCCACCACCATCTCTCTTTTGAGGGTGGCCATGTTCTTTAGATTCTGTAAGTACTTTTCTAGCTACTTCTCTAATATTTGATGTTATCTGTGTCGACATACCATTGGCTTCCATATCCAGCTTCAATGCTTCGGACTCGAGAAGTTCATTTTTGAACTTCACTTGCTTTACTCCTTTGAACTCCCACCACTTTGTTCGAGCTACACTATTTCTTCTAACCTTACTTGAATTGTTCCTATACTTGACATCCAAAACCACTAACCAATGACTTGTTAAAGCCTCTTCCGGAATGACCTTGCAATCCTTGCATAGAGCTCTATTTGTCTTCCTGGTTAAAAGGAAGTCAATTTGGCTTTTATGTTGCTCACTTTTGAAAGTCACTAAATGTGACTCTCTTTTTATAAAGTAGTTATCTGTTAGTATTAGGTCATGTGCCATAGAAAAATCTAGGATGCTTTTTCCCTCCTCATTTCGGCTGCCAAAACCAAAACCTCCATGACATTCTCATAACCTTGCCTATCACTTCCTACATGTCTATTCAAATCTCCATCGATGAAAACAGTCTCTTCATTCGGTATACTTTGAATTAGATCATCCATATCTTCCCAAAACTTTTGTTTACTCTCACTATCTAATCCTATTTTTGGGGCATAAGCACTAATTACATTTATTTTTTTCCCTTCTAGCACTAATTTTGCTAGTATAATTCTATCTCTTACTCTTTTTACAGCTATTACAGCATCTTTCAATGTCCTGTCTATGATTATGCCCACTCCATTCTTGTTTCTCTCCTTTCCAGTAAACTACAGTTTGTACCTTGAATTAACCACTTCATTGCTTTTCTCTCCTACCCATTTAGTCTCCTGAATGCAAGCAAAATTCACTTTTCTCCTTTCCAAGGTATCCACAAGCTCCATTAATTTTCCTGTAAGTGATCCAACATTTCAAGTATCAACCCTGAATCTCCTCCTATCCTGTTCTTTTTTTTTTGGTCTTGAGTGTTTTTAGTTGTCGTCTCTCATTTTCTCTCTCAAATTTCTATCTAAACTTTTTCTTTCTACAAATCTTTTACTTCTCTTTTGAGCTATCATCAACTAACTTTCTAATTATACACATTGGTTTCTTGAAAATGTTATTTACTTTGTTTGTTGTTTTTTGCTTATTTGTTGAGGAAAATTATGTTTGATGCTAGGTTTATTGTCAAATTTATAGTATGAAACATTAGTTTACCCGATCTACATAGTTACAGGGCCAACTCTTTACTATCTACATAGTAATTTTATCTTTAAATTGATTAATTCTAATGATGTCTAAGAATGATGGATTTAATGTCATTATTTGATGCATTTATGCTTACTATTTAGTTGTATTTCTTAGTTTTACTTGTATCTTCAAATATATATTAATTTTATAAACTTTGCAATTTAAAAAAAAAAAAATGCTAGTGATAGGCTGTTACCATTAGATAATGGCCATCACAAGTCTGTTTCCATTACTTGTGACCGTGACTGTGAACGCGGTTTGCACCTCTAAAATTTTTAAAATTAAAATCTTTTCTATAAATGTGTAATTTAAAAAAAAAAAAAAAACTATCGTTTGCCCCTTCAATATTTTTATTTTTGTTTTAGCCTCTGACTTCTATGTAAATTTCATTCATATTTTTTATACTATGTAATTTTGATCTATTAATTTTTTACATGTTTATTTTAGTCCCTAAACTTTTATCAAAATTTCATTAGGTCTCTTTATAGTATTTATTTTTGGCCCCTCTAAAGATAAATTTCTAGTTCTGCCTTTCCCTAAAAGTTTCTCCCTACCTTTCTTTCATCCTTTTTTTTGTTTACATAATTTCTACTGCTAAAACATCTCTCCTCTTTTTTGTTTTTTTTGCTAGGAACATGTACCGGTGAACATGGTGTCGGCACAGGAAAAATGAAGGTAATTTGCTTGTTGCCATAAACTTGTGCACATTATCATGTAAAATGTTGTTGCAACACCATGATGCATTGAACAAAATTACTATACCTTGGAGGGGAGAGCATTTGGTTCGGTTCCGAAGCGAACGGATTAAGAAAAACTGAAAAACTGAATGGGCTATAATTCAAGACCGCACTAAACCGATATTTCAGGAATAACCGAATCGAACCAAACCATAATGATTGGTTCAGTTTAGTTCTGTTCAATGAAAAGCAAAATTAATAAAAACCCAAAGAGGCCTGTTACCCTAAAGTTTCCATGATTCATAACCAAATATTTATAAGAAAGCCTGTTACTTCAAATGAAAGTCTTAATATCAGTTGAATCACAAAGTAGGATCCTAACACATAGGTCTACTATCACTTGTTAGCTTCAAATTTAAGAATGATACTGTAATGTAATATACTCTCCAAATTCTTCTTCTCCAAACCCCACTTTATTCGGATCATAGCTAAATCATGCCTCTATTAATATCAGTTACAAGTTGAAATTTAAAGGTGAAATCTTGCTTCATTGCAATATTAGTTCTTGACCAAGCTTGAGCGTATTTCAGGCAGTATGATTGATTGTCCTATTAAAAGGCCTAGTTCTTGTTTAAGTACACGAATATATAGCAATTGGTTTCACAGGATTTTTTTTTTAAATGTAATAATGATTGTTCTTAAGGGGTTCATTCACTTTTGTTCCAGTATCTCGAGAAGGAACTTGGAGTGGAGGCCTTGCAGACGATGAAAAGAATTAAAACAGCTTTAGATCCAAACAATATCATGAACCCAGGAAAGCTCATTCCACCCCATGTTTGCTTCTAAGAGCGTGTTTGGTGTACTTGGAGGGGAGGATTCCTCATTGGCATGCGCTTTCTATGCAAGTACTGTTGTAGGGGTACAAAGGTATGTTCCCTTGCCATTTATACCATTTAGAATAGTTGGCCAGACTTGCAGAATTTATATACATGAGGTTGAAATAGGCCATATACCGGTCAATGTGTCGTCAAATTGTACAATTTTCTTTGTGTTGAGAGTTGAGACACCCAAACAATAAATTGGTTCTTGCTTGTGTATGTTTTCTTTCACATCGAATATGGATGTGATTTGTCCACCTAGAAAATACTCAGACTGTATAATTTGGAAATCCTACATGTTTGCTGCTAATAGATGAAGATGAAATAAATAATATGAATTTCATTGGAAATTGTGTTGCTTAATATATTCTTTTCATTGGACATCGGATGTGTTTATTTTTATTTTTGACATTTACTTATTGGTACTTCCATGAGAACTCTGCAAAATTGGACCATGTAGGCTCTTGATGGCTATTTGTGTGGGGCTGCAAGTCGGATGAACTAGCTTTTAAAGCTAACAGTTAACTGGGCATTTCACATTTTTTTACTAAACCAACCTTTTGTTAAGGTTGAGGTGCTTTACCCAGGATTGGTTAGCTCTCATTGGTTTGATTTTGTACACCAGAAATGCTCCATATATAGCCCCTTGCAATGCGTGTGTCAAATCGACCATCATAGTTTGCTTCACGAAGCAAGATATGGCGATTCCAGTCATCATAGTGTATTGGAAAATTTTAATAGGGAACTGTTAGGATTTTCATTACAAGGTACACACATTTTATCATTAGGCTAGTAGCTAATGGCACATGTTCAAATATTTTATCATTAGGCTAGTAGTTAATGGCACATGTTCAAATAATGTGCATAAGCCATATCTAGTTGTGAAAATGATAAGAGGAGAATATGTTAAATTTTGGAGAACGCTGATTAAATTACATTTCAATTCAATTTAATACATATTTATTTAAGTGATTAAATTATTTTACACATTAAAATAATTAGGCACTTAAATATTACAATCCAACTGTTTATATTTACCTATTCACTTTTATTTACTCCTTATGTGGGATATTCTCAATACTTCCCCCTCAAGTGCAATCATAAGGTATCACTTGACAATTAGATTATGTTAATCTAATACAGAGAATTATGGACATCTGAAACCTACAACTCAATTGGGGTTGATATGCTAGTTAACTGACATTTTAATTCAATTTTAATATAAACTTAGACAAGTGATTGAATTGCTCTATACATAAAAAGAATAACGAATGTGCAGTACTGGGTTATATTAAGATAAGGTAATTGAGGGTTGTCGACAAAGAGATTATTTGCAAGTGGACTGTTATGAAAGCTTTTAGAAGTTTGTTTGTTCTTCTTTACGAAGGCATAATATTCAATGGCCAAGAATCAAATTAGATGGAAACTGATTTTGCATGCGTCTTAGGTTCTATTTCACATTATTGTGGTAGTCAATCTTAAGAAAAAAGTATTGTTTGAGTCCATTAATTATTAGTAAGATGTAATGATTTCATTTATCTTCGTCTACTTATGTATTTTTAATATATAATTAATTTTTATTTAATTAGTGTTATTTTTATCCACCAGTAGAAGGTTTTGTGCAGTTTTTGATGTGTTATGTATGTGGGTATGAAATTAGCTTTCTTGTGATCAGTGAGGTTTATTTCAATGATATTAGAAGACAGTGACACATCTAAAGTCTAAATTCTGAACTGATAAATGGTAACCTTAGTCATATATAGCATTTACCTGAGAGTTAAAATTTATATACAAGAGTTTAGATGCAATTTTGTATATTATATATAATTATAATCCCTCAATAAAAGAGTTACATGTAATTATAATTAAATATTATTTTAAATGATAAATCAAAATTTCATTTTTCGCTTGATTAACTCGGTTGTGTATTGCATTTTATTGAATTTAATGATACTGCATGGAACAAACTATTTTAATTTATCATTAATTTTGTCATCACTTTGTGGAATACAATGATTTTATTTTTATTATCAGAAAAGATTGAATGCATAACCCTCACTTGTAATTTGTTCAATTGAATTGATTTTAATTGTTGTGGTTGGATTTATGTGTTAACATTATCAACTCAATTCAATCCCTTTATATGCCTTTCCTTTAAATCTAGCTAGTATCCAATTCAATTTCTTTTAATTTTCTGAGAATTTAAGTGGTATACTTGTAATATGAATTTCTTCTATTTATTTTAATTTAAAAAAAATATTTTCTTTATTTTATTAACATTTAAAAATATTTGTTATAAAAATTTATGAATTATTAAACATGTGTCCAACACATTAAAAAAATAGTGTGTAAGACATTCTCTTTATTAGAATGATTTAATATGTCAAATATATATCTCTAGCATTGTATACCCTTCAATGAAAGCATTTTGATGTATCATAGCTCTTATTTGAAAATGTGAATAATTTGTAGTTTCTATGGAACAAGAAATTAAAAATCTAAATATTAGAGGTGTGCATGATTCTTATTTCTTTCAAATTTAATTAAAAATAAGGATAATTTATAATTAAATCTCTGATTTTAGCAATATTCAAATATTAGTCTCTGATATACTTTTTAGTAACAACTTGATTCTGAAAGTTTAATTATGTTAGCAAATTAGTTTTTGCCATTAATTGTTTTTAATTTAAAATAATTTAATCTTTAAAATTTTGTTTTATTAGTAAATTTGAACATAAGTTAAGGAAAAGTATTAGGCATCAGCAACACTATATATTTTGCTATGTTTGCTTTGATTTTATTACATTATTTTATTTTTATAATATAATTTTATTTGCCTGATTTTCTTTTATTATTGTTATTTTTTTAAGAGGAAGAACAATCTCTCTATAAACCATGATATGAAGGCCTCATCCTACACTTCATGGTCTGGGATTTTGAATATTTATAGGATCCATTATCATAACTTTATATAGTTTTGGTATGGGTGTTTTTAAGATTCTTTATTTCAAATATAAATAATTTTAAACAGCCCCAATATCTATGTCTCTTATCCTTTCCCTTCTTTTTCCTTCCCATTCTTTGATAAATTTTATCAACTTATAATATTACAGTCTTTCAACTTAAAAATATAATATAAAATTTTTTATATAGTAAAATTCCTTTGGCAATAATCGATTTTTCAGTTAAACATAATATGGACAAATTCAGCATTGCGTTTCATTGTCCTTTAACTTTGTAACTTATAACACAATTATCCAACAACTTTACATCAATGTAAAATAATTATAACACTTATTGTTATTTAAAACCATATTTATATAATACCATCTAATTAAAAAAATATTTTAAGATAAATAAAAATTAAGTATAATTATATAAAAATTTAATTAAATTTTTTTCTTAAAAATAATTTATTCTAAATGAAACCTTTCGGTGCTTCTCTCTCCATTTCTTCAATCTCAAACTCCCCAACAGTCTGTGTCTTTCGCCCTTGTGTTTCGGATTTCCGTTCCCTCAAACACTGCCCATTTCAACTTCTGTCATTTATTTCATTAATGTTTATGGTTTGGGTTTCTATCAACAGGTAAACTGTTAATTTTTCAATGGATTTTTTTTTTCCTTTTAATTTCATCCTTTAGATTTGTTGTTAGTATTATTTTGATGTCAATAATATCATTTTTATTTAAAAATTTAGAATTATTATTATTTTTAAAATTAAGTAATTTTGAATATAAAAATTAGAATTTAAATTATTAAAATTATAAAATTTTTTAATTAAATTTATAATACACCGAATAAGAAGTTTCTTTAAAATCGTACTACTTACTAGTGGAAGGGGTTGGCATAGGTCACTGGCACAAAGACAAGAATTTTCCTTAAAATAATAATATCTATTAATGAAGGGGTTGGCCTAGTCATCACCACAAAGTCAATACGTGATAACTACTCCTTTTGTCTTATTTCAATAATTTTTTTTAAAATTTTTCATAAAAATTAAAAAAAAATAATTGAATAATATTATTCTTATAAAAAAATACTAATAATGGATTAAAATATCTTTATATTGTTGAAATGTAAAAAATTACTTAAAAAAAAATAAATGCATTGGAATAGTAATAGTTAAGGATAAAGTTAAAAAATATAATTAATATTTTTTAATCATCTATTATAATGGTGTGGAGAGAGTAATTTTTTTTAGACAAAAACTAAACATAAAGGACAAATTACAATTATTAAAATTAGAATATATTGACAAATGTCAAGTAATTAAATAAACAAACAAATGAATCATTAAAATAGATAAATAAATTATTAATAATATGAAAAATAATAATTCCAGAAATAGTTCATATACATTGAATTTAAAAGGAGAAAGTTTTAACTAGTTATCACTATAGTCTAATGAGAAATATATAGTTCGTATACACTGAATGATCATATATATATGATCATTAAAATATTATATTAGAAAAAAAATAAAAAAGAATAGAAAAGTGTTGAATGGTTATAATTTGGAAAGGATAAATTATTGAGTAATAATAATTTAAAATAATTGAATCAATAATTCAATTGACATGAAACTAAAATATTATATATAATAATGAAAATTATAAAAAAAAATTATTTAAATATGATCTATTATAAATTTAATATATAAATATATAAAATTTATATATTTAATTGATGAATGTCTATATATATATAATAAATAAGATTTGAGGCAAATATATAATAAAAAAATATAAAGGGTTAAAAGGTCTAATTCACAACATTACCAAACTCAAATTAATGGCCAAAGAATCACATGGCATGCATTTTCAACCCTATAAACAAAGATTACCACCACACCCACCAACCTTATCTATGGTCATTGTTCAAAACAACAAGATGAACCAATGGCCTTCTACTTAAGCATATGCAATTGGCCAACCCCTTGCATGATAATCCTCTTTAAATTACACAATTACTCTTCTCCTCTAAAAAATTCTCCTCTACTCTTATTATTCTCCTCCTTCCCTTCTTCTTCCCTATATATGCATCTCCATTGCCAAACTATCATATTCATATCCCTAAGAGAAGAACAAAGAAACCAAAAACACAACAAAAAGAATGAGTTCTCTCCCTCATATAGTAGAAGACTGCATGGGTGTCCTCCAACTCTTCAGTGATGGTACCATTTTTAGGTCCAAAACTATAGATTTCAATCTACCCGTCAACAATAACACCTCCATCCTCTTCAGTGATTGTCTCTTCGACAAAACTCACAACCTTCATCTCCGTCTCTACAAACCCATGTTGATATCACCCTCAAACAACAAACTTCCCATTTTATTTTTCATTCATGGCGGTGGTTTCTGTGTAGGCTCTCGCTTGTGGCCTAACTGTCACAACTGCTGTCTGCGGCTAGCTTCCGGGCTCAACGCTCTTGTTGTTGCACCGGACTATCGTTTGGCGCCCGAGCATAGGTTGCCGGCAGCTATGGAGGATGGAATTAGTGCCATGCAATGGCTGCAAGCTCAAGCTTTGAGGAGTGAAAATGGTGGTCATGCATGGCTGAGTAATGGTGAAGTAGATTTTGAGCAGGTTTTTGTTTTGGGTGACTCTTCTGGGGGTAATATCGCACACCACTTGGCGGTTCGGCTTGGTGCTGGTTCGAGTGGGTTGGCGCCGGTTCGTGTGCGAGGTTATATCCTGTTGGCGCCATTTTTTGGTGGGCTTGCTAGGACAAAGTCAGAGGAAGGCCCTAGTGAACATTTGCTGAATCTAGAGATTCTTGACAGGTAAATTATTTCTCATTATTTGGGGGCTCAAGATCGATCTCCCAGCACCCACTAACACATCCATCTATAATCTATGTGCGTATATGTCTACTTTTGGTGGCTAATGATTTTATATTTGAATTTGTCTTATTTATAATGAAAGAATGACAAATCAATAACTTTTATTTAATAAAATAATTATAATTTATATTTCAAAATAAGATTTTTTTTAAAAAAAAATAATAATAATTACATGAATTATCAGGTGACACATTGGTCTACGTTCATTTTCATGGATTTTTGATACTGATGATATGTCGTCTAGGGGTACACATAGGCCAATAATTGTGTATCACATCATTTTGCTTTATGGTTTGTGACAATGATTTGAAAACTTATTAATTTGTGCATTAATCGAAGCTGTGCTGTTCAGTGCAGGCATATCATAGACATTCCAACGGATAGGGCTTTTCGAATATTCGAATAGGATTTTTGAATATTCAATACAAAATTTTAATAGAATGAATTTACCAAATATATAATTAAATTTAAAATAAATTTAAATTTAAAATTTAATATTTATTATGAATTTAAATTGAATTTGTGTTTTATATATTGACTATTAATTATAAAATATGTTTATATAAATATTTAATTAAGTATAAATTATATATTTTTATAATAATATTTATAAATTTTTATATATTTTATTTTGTAAAAATGAAATTAAAATATTTTATAAAATTATTAAATTTTTAAAATATAAATTATTAATTAAAAAAATTATATAGATTATTAATTAAAATATATAAAATTAAATAAATTTAAATATTTGTTAGGCAATAATAATCAAGTTTGGAATTGATTCAAATAGTTAAATTTAAATTTAAAATTTAATACTTATGATGAATTTAAATTGTGCTCGTGTTTTATATATTGAGTATTAATTATAGAATATATTTATATAAATATTTAATTAAGTATAAATTATATAGTTTTATAATAATATTTATAAATTTTTATATATTTTATTTTATATAAAATGTAATTAAAATATTGTATTAAATTATTAAATTTTTAAAATATAAACTATTAATTAAAAAAATTATATAGATTATTAATTAAAATATATAAAATTAAATAAATTTAAATATTTGTTAAGTAATAATAATCAAGTTTATAATTGATTCAAATAGTTAAAAATAAATTTTAATTAAATTTAAGACGAATTTAAATTTTGAGAATATTAACCAAATTTAAATTTATATTCTAATAGGATAATTTTAAGAGATATCTTTTCCTTTGCCATTCCTAGCATAACACAAATCATATATCAGACATCTAGACTAGTGAATTTTTACCTCCTAATTGACGGATGATATTGATAATCTTTTTCAATCAATATAATTATATCTTATAGATTAGGGTTACCACTTTTTCTTCAAAGTGATGGATAGGCACATGTCATCATCACCTAATAATTGCCATGTGATATGTCACGACCCAACCTATGGGCCGGACCGGCACTAGAACCTGGGTTAGCCTAAAGCCCCCGAGGCCCGTAGTAAGCCTAACTATTCATTAACCCAACTCTAAGGCCCATTTGGGCTCAATTTCAAGAATTTAACCGGACAGGGTCCGGTCATAAAATGGACCTTTCAACGGAGAGTTTTTGACTCACCCGACCTGTAAACACAATAAATAATCAATTGGGGAGCTCAGCTCACCCTCCACATACTCAAATGTCATAAAAATAAATCATATATCAGATCCCTCATCCAATTCATCAAACATGCATAAAATAATAAGTTTACAGGTCCAAAATAAAAATTTATATTACAGACCCAATTCAAATAAATATTTCTAACACATGCGGAAATTCTAGAGTTAACAGGTTTATACAACCATTATTAAACGACCTGCGAGGGAGAAAAGCAGGTTAACCTCAAAAATATCCTCTGGGCACGGACGGAAAATATTGACCGAGAGAAGCGCGTCGACGAGAGAGTAAAATATCAATTTTAACCATAATCTCTATAACTATCTAAAGCTAATGCACCCTGTAAAGTGAAATGCAACATAAGTAATAATTTCACATCATAACAGCAAAAAGGTAATTTGGAACACTCATGCACCCGATAATGTCAAACAATACATATATGGGCGATCCCTATCTGACTCTCTTAATCAAGAACTGACTTTCACTTAAATAACCAAATCGAGGTCCAGTGAAGAACATCCATAGTCAACACCACATCACATGCAAACGACGCACACACCGCTTCAAATACCACAATAACATTCATATACTTTTAATGGGTTGTGAATGCAACATAAAACGTGCATAGAGTTTAACTATATAGATACATACATATAAGTGATGCATGGGCATGCTTAAACACATAATAATATCGAAATTATAATTAAAATTAATATTTTACTCACAAACTTGACAGCAATTACTGTGGCGGCTGGGCGGAGGAAGAAGGTTGTCCCGGCTCACTTGACAATTTTATTACAATCATTTAATAAATTTGACTCAATACAAATTAAGAAAAGACCAAATACATTCTAAGTAGTGCCAAAAATTTGACAGAGTCTCCCCTATACCTAGAACCTACCCAACCTGCAAAAGGGCTCAAAACGCACTTCTATATTCACAATTCATATACTCACAACTCAATCACATCACACAGCCCCTCCTGGGCCTATCCAAACAATCCTCAATCACAACATGTAATTTTACAGTTTAGTCCTTATAATTGATCATTTTTGCAAAAACTACCCAAATAAGCTCTAAAAATTCTAAAACTTTGCCTCGAGTTCCTTAGCAATATTAATAGGCTATTGCAAAAAGAATCATAATTTTCTGAGCTACCACGAATATTTTATGGATTTTTAATCCCATTTAAGTACTAGAAAATTATGAAAAATTTGGAGACTTTTGCTTGTGCAATCGTTCGGCGAATTCATGCATCACTCATCACCGAATTTTCGCGAATTGATGATACTACATGAAGCCCACAACACGGAAGTTGGTACATAAATTTTTACTGAATTTTCTAAGCTCATTTAATGCTCGGAAAAACACTGCGAAGTTCCGTGAGACCCATCGAAAAATTTCAAAATTTATATTTAAGTCTCGGAGTGGAGCGCTTGCTTACTCTTTTTTTTTTGGGGGTTTCACGGTTTGCAAGAAATCTAGCCTAAAAGTCAAAATGGGCTAAAATTTTCTGGACAAAAATTGGACAAACCGCTCGATGGATTTTGGTGTTCTTGGTGTCTATGGAAAGCTTTCAAGGTGTATATGGGTTTAGACATAAGACCCAAAAATGGTGGGGCCGCGATGGTTTTGGCGGAAAGGGCGGCGGCGCAGCAAGCGGTGGCTGTCCGCGGCAAGCAAGGCGGCGTTGCGCGCGGGCGGGCATGTGTGGGTGGTGAGGAGTGGAGAGGGGCCAGTGGTGTGGGAGAGGGAGGCGCCGACGGGGGAGGTGAGAGGAGAGAGAAAACGGGAGAGAGGAAGAAAAGAAAAAGGAAGAAGGATTCATGATATAAAATTTTGAATTTTTACTCTACCTTGGGACCAAAAACAAGGCTCAAAAATTTCAAAAAAATTCTAGAAAACTCAGAAAAATTTGTAGACTCCAAATATATTTTTAGTTTTGCCACGTGGTCTTTAAATTAATTTTTAAAAATTATCAAAATTTTATATTTTTGGGAAATCAAACCTGATTTCAAAAATTCAAAAAAAAATCTCAAATAATTTCCTAAAATTTAAATAAAATTAAAACATCAATATTTGCCCAAAAATAATAAATTTAAAAATTAGGAGTGTTACATGATATGTATTGAATTAATAACTTTTGCATTGGGAGATTATATCAATAGATTTTGAAGACTTATAATGAATTGGGATTAATTTGAGGTTTTTATATGATTTCTCCAATGATCAAATGATAATTGATGTGAAATTTTTATTAAGTATATTAATAATTTATTGACAATAAAATCAATTTGAGAATTTAATCAAATGTGAGGATTTAATTGATAATTATATAAATTTTATAGCTTAATTGTAAAAATTAATAAATTTTATTTTTTTTAATTAACCCTATATAATATAAAGAAATTTCTTTTTATACCTAGATTAAAACTCCATTTATTTTATGAAAAATATATATATATATATATTTTTTCGGTCTAGACCACCCGGTGTCCGGCCCACTAGCTGACTAATTCGGATCGGGTACTGCAGAGGTCCATTATGGGGGCGATCCTCCCAACCCAGTTGGCTCCATCCACATCGTCAAGATTCGAACCGCGGACGTTGCTTAAGGGACTTAGTGCCTCATCCCGCTAGACCAACTGGTAGTTGGTTGAAATTTTTCTTTTTTAAAAGCAATAAAACAAAATATTGGAAGGAAATTATTTTTTCAATTTAGGAAAAATAACTTTTTATTTTAAGATTGAAAAGTTATTTTTTCTTATGTTTACTTGATTATCATTAGTCTTTTTTTATTGTGTACCCACTTAGACTTCTGGATCACCAGAACTAAAGACTAATTAGTATCTTTTTAGTTTTTTTTCACTGAATTTTTGTAAAAATTTTAATTAATTGTCAATTGATTCTTAATGTCATATATACTAAATAATAAAAAATAATTTATTTTTCTAAAAAATATTTTCACTTTGCGAAACAAACAAAACCAATATATCTTATCACATATGTTAATTATAACACAATAATTATTCAATTATTGGATTTATATGTGCATGCACATTAATCATGAAAGAAGGGTAATTTTGGTTTTTGTAGATTCATCTAAAAGGAGCTGACTGAACTTTTCTTTTAGAATATCCCTTCTGAGTAAGAAAGTGACATGATGACAAAGGCCAAAAATTCACATTTTATGAGTTAGTGCCCAGTGCAAGATACATATTATGTGATCATATAGCTACTGCCTTCTTACTCTTTATCTTATGTTCTCCAACAATTGAAGAAACTTTTACAATTAGAAACATGCATAATTACATATATACTTCTTTCTGTGTTCGATATAATAATCGATCATTTACCCTAAAAGGTTTTTGATTTTCTTTTTCACTATCACATGCAGATTTTGGAGACTTTCTATGCCTGTTGGAGAAAGTAGAGAGCACCCATTGGCGAACCCATTTGGACCAGCTAGCTTGAATCTTGAACCAGTTGCTCTTGATCCGATATTGGTGTTGGTTGGTAGCGATGAATTGTTGAAAGATAGGGTTGAGGACTATGCTAAAAGGTTAGAAGAAATGGGGAAGAAAATTCAGTACCTTGAATTTGAGGGAAAGCAGCATGGTTTCTTCACGGATGATCCATTCTCTGAATCTGCAAATGACGTTATTGAACTCATCAAGAAGTTCATGCTTGAGAACTCTGCTTAAATTATATATATATATATATATATATATATATATATATATATATATATATATATATATATATATATATATATTTGATGCTGCTTGGCATTCTTGGGTCTCCAGTACAGCTTAACTAGATGTTGAGTTCTCTGAAAACACAAAGGTGAGTGGCCCAATGGCATCCACTCCAATGCTCAAGTCAGAGAAGGCTTTTGACGACCAATATCACAGTGAAAGAAAGTACTCTCCTTATCAGTGTGATTCTAGGCGATGATCCGCCACTATTTCTAACAACTTGTCTTGTGTCCATGTCAAATAGAGCTCGTCTCTATCAAATTGATCTCTATCCGAACTTTGTCTTGATCAATCTGTCCTTACAAAGTTGGTACTATATATTCTTACAAAGTTGGTAACCGAAAATCTAGCAACTATTAGCAGTTAGGGTTTATTGTATTAGAGTTGAGGATGCTAAAGTTTGTAATATATATAGCATGTACATTTCTTGTGAAGGTGTAATATATAAATGGAGAAAAATAAATTCATTATACTTGTCATCATAAACCTTCTATTTCAACTTTGTGGGGGATTACTGAGTGTTACGCCCACTTTCCCTTTCAGTGGACCCTTTTGATTGGCTTGCTCAACTTTAACGTCTAGCGGTAGAGCAAGTGATTTGATCCCGAAGTTGTTTGGAGCATATGCAAGCTTTTGTATGTATATTTGGAAACTTGTGGGCGTTTTGTCGTCATTTGAAGCTTTTAGTTCTTCTCACTTGTCTCCACTCTAGTTCCAGCTCTAACGATACTGAGATGGGTTTTGGGTGATTTGTGGTGTTTGTGTGCTGGTATCCAAGGTGTACTGTTTTGGGTTTAGGGTTGCTGTATGGGATTCAATTTGTGAGCTTTACCCTTCTCTTTGCTCTGTAATTGTATTTTGCCCAGTAAGCCATGAAACGCAATTCTCCATTGCAGTTTTAAAAAAAAAAAATAATCAATTAGATAAAAATAGAAATTCAAATTTAATCAACTGAATTTATTTTAGGAAAAGTTACTTTTGTTATAAGTTGTTGCATGAGATGAAGAACAACTTTTGGAGGATTTTGCAATATATGGACAGGCCTGTGGAGATAGAGTAAAATGTACAAGCCAACTAGCAAAAGAATTCGTTCTGGGAAAGCACTCCCTCCAATTTTCTTGGTTTTAGTTCTTTTCTTCCTGGCTAACTTTTCTGGGAAAACATAATCCTAATTTCCTGAGGAAAACTACTTCCATATGTAGTCCATATTCTACTTAAAAAATATTTTGTGAAGACCTTTTTCTTTAATATTGTTCCTGTGCCTTCACTATATATCAAAGTGCATTGTGATTTTGTGAATCCTGCATTAGCATGTTAATGTACACTAATTGACAGTAGTAAATTATATTGTTCATCAGGATGGTGATTATCCTTGCCAAGACCCAAGCGCCCAGCTTGTTATCAACGGATGCGAGATACATGAGCAAATGGCTCAGGATTAGCCTTCGATGCAGGTTTAGCTACTTCTGGGTCTCCAAACACATTCCAGAAACGCAAGGTCTCATCCCCAGCTGCAGTTGCCACTGTGTATCCATTTGGGCTCTGCAGAAAATCAGAATAGTAATATGAGAGAAATCAGTACTTTTCAAATCTAGCTGCAATAGCAAAGGACAAAAAAAAATGTCAAGATTTAGTTGATTCATTATAGGTACCTGAGTCATGAAGAGGACTCTAGATGTATGCCCGGTGAGCTTAGACATCTTTACCATTGACGGATATTTCCACAGAATGAGCTGATTCTCTGTAAACCCATGAGAGCTGAGTAATTCACTTTCATGCTTATTCCAAAGGAGAGCACAAACCTGTGAGCCAGTATTTACTGAATTCAAGCAAGAGCCAGTATGGCTGTTCCAGAATTTAATGCACATGTCACCCCCACCTCCACCAGAGGCCAGTAGACTGCTCTGGAAGGGACACCAAGCAAGGGCCTTCACTGCAGCTCTGTGATTTTCAAACCTGTGAAGCCATTGCGTTGGTGAATTTGAAGAGGTCATCGATCTGTCCCATATGAAAAGAAGGTTATCGTTCCCGCCACTTGCTAACTGCTGGCCTGAAACTGACCATTTCAGTCCACAAACTTCCTGGTGGTGTCCCCGGTATGTTTCAACAACGTGTTCTCTTACTCTCACATCATTGTTGATGATTTTTGCATCCATTCCTCCAGTAGTAAGAACGTGATTGTTCCAGGCCAGGGAATTTACTCGTAATTGGTGGCCACCTCTTAATGTTCGTACATGCTTGAATTGTGACATGGAAAGAAGTCAGCAAAAAGAATATATCAAATCCAAAAGAAGGTAATCAATGACAGTTGAAAACCAATCGGAAATAGCACTGCTACATTACATACCCGTAGATTACTATTGCAGTCCCATATCTGGATATCGGAATTGCTCAAGCCGATTGCAATGTGACACCCATCTGGAGCCCAGCTGATGCTAGCAACAGGACCATCCTCACTGTTAACAGTAACAAGTTCAGAGGTAGACCTATTTGAAGCATCCCATAGGTACACTGTGTCTCCGAGAGCAATTGCAAGGACATTGCTGCTACCCCAGTCTAGCAAATTCAAGTAGAAATCATCCACTAGCTCTGGCGCATCCAATGTCCTCTCTGGACTCTGTGAAATCAGTTCCAAGTATTTAGGCACATAAAAAAAAAATTATAGCTAAATTCAATCTATATAGGGAAATCTCTATATATTAAAGGACTAGATAGAATATGAACGTGCCTGAGGAATGTAGCGCCGGCGCTTGACAATTTTAGGTTGATGAAATGATGAAAAGAGCTCTTGCGGGATTGGGTTCACAAAAGCAGGTGGTTTGTTCTTGAATGCCAAAATGCGTCTCCCGGCGGTGATATTGAATGTGTCAGCCAACAACTTCTGGTATGGTTCGCTTGACGGTGAACTCCAAACAGCGGGCTTCTCCTTGCCTTTCCTCCCTTCTGTCAGCATGTAATGTGCATAATCCATGTCCATTGCTGACCGATTCGGTATAAATCTATCCAACTGTTGATTTGCAAAGGAGATTGAATCAGAAGACTATCATCAAATTCAAAATCTTCAAATTTGAGAGCGGATTATTACCCACCAAAATTTAAATAGGAAATTCTGGGTTTTTCCTTTGAAGAAAGAATCATGAAGCAAGAGTAAGGATTAATTGGTATGAAAAACTAAAGGAAATAAAAATGCGTTAATGAATCCAAGAAAAGAAAACCTTAACAATTCGCTTACATTTTCGCGGGAGTTTTTCCTTTGAAGAGGGCTTCGAGTTTGAATATCGGTAGAAGAGCACATCAATCTTGGATACATAACGAACCCAAGAGAGAGATAGAGACAGAGACAGAAAAAACAAGAAACCAAGCCTGCAAAACACAAGAACCTATAATTAAAAAGGAAAAAAGAAGACGAAATTAACATAGAGAAAATGCAGAGATAGAGAATGAGAGGTTGAGAAGATTGATGATTGTGTTGCTGCCAATTCGAAAGAATGTATTGTTCGATAGAGAATTATCAAGAATTAAAAAAAAAATGGATTGAAGACGAAAGATTGATCAATTCTCCATTGTTTCTTGGCTTGGAGGAGGATTCTTTTAAATTTTTGAATTGGGTTACAGATTCATGCCTTATTAATAATAATGTGCCGTTGCAACATAGTTTGACGGATACGTCCCTCGAAGTAACCGCCATGGACCCTCATACTGATCCAGGGTCTTTTGGTAATTTGACAAATAGTCAAGTTAAGACGGTGACTTCAATAGCCAGAACACGTAAGACAAACGGCGCCGTGACGAGCTCAAACACGGCCTTTTGGAGTGTTACTATGCGGCGTCGTTCCAACGCAACAACCCAGACCGCAGGGTTTAAGAACTATTTACAGCAGGGAGCCGTAGTCTGATTTTTTGAGCGAAGAACATCAATAAGAGCCTCTTTAGTCTTGAATTCTTGAATTCATGGAAGAACATCATCGCTGTAACATAACCAATTTGTTATTAAAAAAATAACTAAATAAATAAATTTAAAGATCAAATATAATTTAATTGAAAGCTAAAGTGTAACTATAGAAAACTTTAAAGATTTTTTTTTCTTTTTAATTAACATTAAGCACCTGTTTTGTAGTGAGGAAGAGGAAGAGAAACACTGCTTTGGGGTGTTACCATGGGGGGTCGTTCCAACGCAACAAGCCAATCTAGGTAGGAATGATAATGGGTTGGATTGGGACCTCCCTCTTGCCCCCATAGTAGTTTTGAATTGGATTGAGGACTTCCCACTGGAGAAGCAAGGCAGGGTGAATTTTCCGTGGGAATTTTTTTTTATTTTTTTAATAAAAATAATAATATATTACTGTGCGAATGAATAGGACTGAGCAGAATTCGGTTCAAATTGAAAAATCGAATCGAATCGAGTTAATTCGGTTCAATTGGTTTGGTTTTAAAATTTAATCGGTTCAGTTCGGTTCGGTTTTAATTTATACAAATATATATAATATAATTATATTTGAAATATATAATGCAAAAAAAAAAATATATATATATTCGTTCTGTTTCTAGTTTGGTATATTTCGGTTCGGTTCGATCTTGAAGAGAAAAAATCAGTTAAACCGAACCGAACTGAATAGTGATTTATATAGTCAAATCTATGGTATAATAGTTAAGAGAGTGAATTATGAAATGTTGTGGGATCATGAATTTAGGCCCGAATGAATTACTACCGGAAAAGTTTGCAGATTGGATCGAGGTTTTGGCTCGGGCATCGGCGCGTCCCCGAAGTCGGAATCTTCAAAGGTAAACCCGAACCTAGATTTTACTTAATTTTATATTGCTTATATAGTTTTAAAAATCCATAATATATTCTTGGTATCTTAGTTAATTACTTTTCTTTTTGCAATAGCTTAGTAATATTGCTAAGATCAAGGCAAAGTTTTATAATTTTTAGAGCTTGTTTGGGTAGGTTTTGCAAAAATGATCAATAATAAGGATTAAATTGAAATTTTGCGTATTGTGATGGATGATTGATTTGATGGGCCTGTAGAAATTGTGTGATATGATTGAACTGTTGATGTATGGATTGTGAGTATAGAAGTGCGTTTTAGCCTTTTGCAAAGTTGGGTAGGTCCTAGGTATAGGGACTGCGAATTTTACAGTACGACTTAGGACGTAATTGGTCTTTTTCTTTATTTGTATTGAGTCGATTGTATTAAATAAATGTAATATGATTGTCGTGAGCCGATAGCCTTCTTCCTCCTCCCGGCCTGGTAATTTGTCGTCAAGTTGTGAGTAAAATATTAATTTTAATTGTAATTTCGATATTATTATATGTTCAAAGATGCCCATGCATCACTTATATGCATATATTTATTTAGTTAAACTCTAGGCACGATTTATGTTGCATTCATAACTGTTAATATGCCATGGATGTTGTTGTGGTAATTTGGAGCAGTGTGCATGCGTTGGCGTGCGTGCGATGTGGTGTGGACTATGGATAGGACGGGGTAGTCACGGCTTGAGTAATTCGCTGGGACGTTCCTTCGAGGGGTAGTCACGGCTTGAGTAATTACTGGGACCCTCGATTTGGTTATTAAGTGGAAGTCCGAGCTTGAGTAATTCGGCACCAGTTGGATTTAAGAGAGGATATGGGGATCACTCCCATATGTTATGATTGATACTACTGGTGTGTGAGTGCTCCAAATTACCTTTTGATGCTATGATGTGAAAATGTTGTTGATGTTGCATTTCACTCTACGAGTGCATTAGTTTTAAATAGTTATAGGGATTATGGTTAAAATTGATATTTTACTCTCAGAGTCGAGCCACTCACTGTTCAAAAATTTTACTGAGGATGAGGATATTTATTCAGGTTAACTCGCTTTTATACTGCAGTTGTTTATTGATATTTGTGTAATTTTATTTACTCCTAGAATTTCGCATGTGTTAGCGATAATTATTTGAATTTGATGTAATATTATATTCATGTTGAACGTAAACTTAATATTTTAAGTCTGTTTTGATGGATTGGATGAGGGAGCTCAGCTCCCATTTATTATTATGTTGATGAGTATGTGGAGGGTGAGCTGAGCTCCCCAATGGAAGGTTTATTGTGTTTACAGGTCGGGTGAGTCGAAAACTCCCCGTTGGAAAGTCCATTTTATGGCCGGACTCTGTCCGTTTGTTTTCTTGAATTTGGGCCCAATGGGCCTTAGAGTTGGGTAAATGAATAGTTAAGGCTTACTACGGGCCTCGGGGGCTTTAGGCTGGCCCAGGTCCTAGTGCCGGTTCGGCCCATAGGTTGGGTCGTGACAAATGTGGTATCAGAGCTTAGGCTCCAGATTCATAGGGAAAATTTATCTAATTGTTGGGAAGAGTCTACTTTGAGTCACATGCGAGTATAGGATTCATTTGTCTTTTCCTTAATTCTTTGTTTCTAGATTCTACGTTATACCTGGAAATATAAGATTACCTCGCTTAGTGTCTTGATTTTTGTGGAGTACGAAATGTGAAATAGAGTTAGTAGACATGTGAGATCTATCATGAGGATACGTACTCCAAGAAATGTTATATTTTTGTCAGTATGGGTTTAAATGGTGTGCCCATTTTGTGTAAGACACGAGTACATAAAAGTGAGTCTTAAAAGTATAGTTGCCCTAGATAAGGATGAGGATACCACTACTGGCAGTCATCAGTAGATGACCCAGTCAGAATAAGTTTGTGATAATAGAAGATTCAGGAGAGATAAGAAATTAGGAGACCTAGTTTGTCAGGACGTATCGTAGTAACTATACAATATTCTCGATGTCCGCTCGTAGTCGCAGATTGATCTGACATGAGATTATTGTGTAGAGCCGCGTGCATCCCCGTGGTGCTCCATAATGAGGGTGTTTGAGATGGCTTCGCTTTGGTACGATTATGCCGATCAGTAGTTCTATATTTGCAGAGGAGTTGGGAACTCTGGCTAAGAGTTTAGAGTTAGAATATTGAAAGGTCACGGTTGGGTGATAACTAGAGTCGTGACTCGCCACCCCAAAGCATGAGCTAGAGTTTCATCAAGAGTTGCCATTAGACTGAGGTTTGGACTAGTTGCAAAGTATAGGTGACACTTATAGATTTAGAATAGTATACCTTGTGTGTATCAGAATGGAATAAAGTACAACTCTACTACCTAGAGAAGGTCGAAACTATGAATTGATGATTTATAGAGCTATGATATGATAAAAGAGTCATTAACTTGACATGGTTCTGGCAAGGTGGTATATGTAGTACCTTTGTTGCAACAAGTTAGGATATACTCCTATCTTTCGTAATGGATCAAGGTTATTACTGATAATGATGACTTATGGAATAGTGTCCCAGATGGGACTGTAGAGTGTGGTAGAGAGTAGTTGGCTCGGGTATCCTGGAGAGGATACAAGTTCCATTATAGGAATCATATATAATCAGATCACGATGGATGTAAATCCTTTGAATTGGATGACGGGTTTGGGTGCCCGAAATCTTAAGTTTTGGAATTGAGTAAACATGGAAAATAATAATAATAATAATAAAAATAATAATAAATAAAATTACTGCAGAATCAGTTCTCGAGGTAGTAAGGGTATTATGTAAGTTAAAGGATAAGAATAGAGATCATACAATAAAAGTATGACTGTAATTTGCTGAGTTCCTTTCTAATTTCAAATTATTCAAAACAATAGTATAATCTAATTATAATAGTGTTAAGAGTAATAAATTAGCGAAGATAAATCACAGAAGGCCAATGGATAAAGAAAGTGCAGAATGAAAGTTTGGGCAATTGATTGCAGATGCAATATAATCTAAATGCTAGTGGAAGTACTAGCTAGAGTGGTCAAAGGACCAAATCTGAGTAGCACAGACATATGATAACGCGATAGAGACTCTAAAAGATATAGTTAGCAAGTACAGCTATTATGTTAGGAAGAAGAATGGAACCAGGGATAGAATAGTCAAGTTCTATTTTGGGTAAGACAAATGAAATAAATGAAAGGACAACCTAAAGAGCGCATAATAAAAGGAACAAAGTTAAGATATAGGATAGGCTAAGTGTTATTCTTGGCAAGGAGAATGACAAGGATGGAAAACCCAAAATGGGATCACATTAGTGAGAAAAGTGATGGAGGTATGGAATACAATAATAATGAGTAAATGTTAGAAGGTGTGCGATGGTATTGCGGACTACCTAAATAGGTAGAGAAAGAGAAGTTAGTAAGCGTGAAGTTGAATAAAAGTCACCTAAGGGATCAAATTAATGACCCTAGATAAGGGTGGAATTAGTGTTGGAAGAATTTATTAGTGAGAGAAATCTTTCAGGAATCAACAAAAGTTAAGGGCACAATAAAAACGATGATAGATATGAATCATAGGTCGAGTATAAGTAAAGTTAATAAATTATAAAATATTATGTCAAGAAGGAAAATGGTACGGTAAAGGGTTTATGCAGATGATAACTTATAGGTAGAGCATAATTGTTCTAGGAGATGATGAAATTTGGAGATAAAGACCAAGAAACTTAGGTGAAACGTTATAATATGACAATCGGGTGTAGTTGAATATAAGAGGATATTTTCTTTCTTTTCAAGTTTAGCTTGTGCTTTTGGTTCTAGAAGGTTATATAAGGAACAAAAACTGAGTCAAGGAGACCTAGTTATTGAGAGTTTAGTAGGCACAAATTCATATATAATTTCCTGATATGAGAATGACAGTAAGTGCATACCTAGTATTAAGTATGAAAGGATGAACAGAGTAATGACAGGAGTTAAATTGAGTTAGCTACTAAGGCTTGCAACTGTTTTAAACTATGAGTTGGAGGAAGTACTATTTATGGTTGAGATTCAATAGATGAAATTGTTGCTGATGGGTAATTTGAGGTTGAAATTTAGAAAGCTATGGGCAGTATATATGATTATATTAAGGAGAATGAACACGTGAAGTATCTTGTTTGGAATTAAGGCATGACACATATTTCCTACAGCCGTGTTAGTTCAGATGGAACTTATAGTTTATGGGGCTCATATTCATCCAGATAAGCAATTTCCTACTAAGGGTGATAGGGAATGATAATGTTCGATAGTTAAGTTGGAAAAAGGGGATACAAGAAAAAAATTTTCTATGGGTAATTATAAGTGTTACATAAGGTGAAGAATGTCTTGTAGGAGTAAATCATAGGGTTAAAATTCTTGATGTAATGAAACTTGTTTTCTAGATAAGACTAAGAAATAAAAAGAAAGTTTTAGTTGATTATGGGATAGACAACTTTGAAGAATAAGGTGTAAGGATGAGATAGGACTAAAATTAAGGAATAAGTACAAAGAGTTGAAATGATACCAACAATACCAAAAATAGGAAAAGGGAAGTGGATAAGATGCAAAGGACAGAAGAGAGCTCGATAGAGTCAGTTATAATGATGAGGATAAGGAGTGTCGAACCACTGCCCCTGTTAACACTACCTATGAGCGGTGAAGGATACACCGTGTACTGTGATGCCTTGAGAGTTGGCCTAGGTGTGTTTTGATGCGGAATGGAAAAGTAGTGACTTATGCTTCAAGGCGGAAGAGGCATGAGCGTAACTATCCCACCCATGATTTGGAAATGGCCTGTAGTCTTTGCACTAAAAATTTGGAGACACTACTGTATGGTGAAGTGTGCGAGATATACACCGACCATAAGAGTTTGAAGTACATCTTCCAACAGGGATTTAAACTTGAGATAGAGGAGATGGATGGAGCTTACGGAAGACTATGATTGCCCCATCCAGGTACCACCACAGGAAGGCCAATGTAGTAGCAGATGCTTTAGCGTAAAATCTTACAGCGGTTTGGCGCACATTTCACAGAGAAGAGATCGTTGATTCAGAGGTACATGAGTTGATGGATCAAGGTTTAATCCTAGATCTTTCGGATGAGGGGTATTGTTGGCTCACTTTTCGGTGAGGCCGGACTTGAGGGACAGAGTTAGAGTTTCCCGGACACGAGACCAACAATTGATGAAGATTATAGAAAGAGTACAGAAGGTGAAGGTGGTGAGTTCGGATTTGCCAATGATGGCGCCCTAGTGCAAGGTTCTAGGATATGTGTGCCCGATGTGGACAACCTCAGAAATGAAATCATGCGAGAGGCACACTACACACTGTAAAGTGTCCACCCAGGTTCCACCAAAATGTACCATGGTGTGAAAGATAGCTATTGGTGGAATGGCATGAAGAGAGACATAGCAGACTTTGTGTCCAAGTGCTTGACTTGTCAGAAGGTGAATTTTGAACACTAGAGACCGTCAGGGAAGTTGCAAGAGCTCCTATCCTGAATGGAAGTGGGAAATGATCACTATGGATTTTGTGATCAAGGTTGCCTCGTACCACGCGAGGATATGATTCGATATGGGTAATTGTAGACCGCTTGACCAAATCAGCTCACTTCTTACTCAGAAGACTACATACTCGTGGTACGATGTCCGCTCTACATTCGAGAAATAGTCGATTGCATGGAGTTCCGCCCATAATATCCGGCAGGGCCCCATTCACTTCTCGGTTTTGGAGAAAGTTGCAGGAGGCACTTGGCATACTGCTTGAACTTTAGTACGCTTTCCACCTCGCATGCACGGACAATTGGAAGGACAATCCAAACACTGAAAGACATGCTTCGCATGAGTGTTTTGGATTTTGGAGGTCAATGGGATGATCAGCTAGCTTTGGTGGAGTTTGCCTACAACAACAGTTATCACTCCACCATAGGAATGGCGCCCTATGAGGCACTATATGGAAGAAAGTGTAGGTCTCCTCTGTGTTGGACAGAAATGGGGGAAGCGAAGGTGCATGATGTAAACCTAGTGCAGTACACTTCAGAGATAGTTCCTTTAATCAGGGAACGACTGAAAACAGCTTTCAGTAGGCAGAAAAGTTATGCAGACCCTAGACGGAGGGATGTGGAGTTTGCAGTGGACGACTATGTATTCTCAAGGTTTCTCCAATGAAGGGAGTCATGAGATTTGGAAAGAAGGTCAAGTTGTAACCTCGGTATATTGGACCTTTGAGGTTACCGATAGAGTTGGAGCGCTTGCCTACGGCTGGAGCTACCACCCAACCTCTCTCACGTTCATCCGTGTTTCACATCTCCATGCTCAGGAAATACATTCCCGATCCTTCTCATGTACTGCAGCCGGATGTGATAGAGCTAAAAGAGAACTTGACATTTGAGGAGCAGCCTGTAGCCATAGTGGACTACCAAGTGAGACAGCTGAGATCAAAACAGATCCCTATGGTTAAGGTTTTGTGGAGGAGTCAGTCAGTGGAAGAGTGCACCTGGGAGTTAGAACGGGACATGCGTAGCAAGTACCCTTATCTGTTCAATGTATAATCATGTGCTTTATTCTGCCTTGTGTAAAATTCGAGGACGAATTTTCTGTAAGGGGGGAAGAATGTAACACCCCTGATTTTTTATATATTATTATTGGGCTTCGTGTAGGTATCCTCAATTCGCGGAAATTCGACAGTTGTCCGGATCTGTGAATTTCCGGCCAGACAGACCAGCTACCGGAAAAGTTTCCGAATTGGATCGAGGTTTTGGCTCTCAGGCATCCCGAGCGCGTCCCCGAAGTCGGAATCGGCAAAGGTAAACCCGAACCTAGTTTTTACGTAATTTTCTAGTGCTTAAATAGGATTAAAAATCCATAAAATATTCGTGGTAGCTTAGAAAATTACGATTCTTTTTGCAATAGCTTAGTAATATTGCTAAGGACCGCGGGGCAAAGTTTTATAATTTTTAGAGCTTGTTTGGGCAGTTTTTGCAAAAATGATCAATAATAAGGACTAAATTGAAATTTTGCGTATTGTGATGGATGATTGATTTGATGGGCCCAGGAGGGGCTGTGTGATATGATTGAACTGTTGATGTATGGATTGTGAGTATAGAAGTGCGTTTTTAGCCCTTTTGCAGGTTGGGTAGGTCCTAGGTATAGGAGAGACTCACGATTTTCTGCACGACTTAGGACGAATTGGTCTTTTCTTTATTTGTATTGAGTCAGATTGTATTAAATAAATGTAATATGATTGTCGTGAGTCGACAGCCTTCTTCCTCCGCCCACCGCCACAAAGTAATTTGTCGTCAAGTCCATGAGTAAAATATTAATTTTAATTGTAATTTCGATATTATTATATGTTCAGATGCCCATGCATCACTTATATGCATATATTTATTTAGTTAAACTCTAGGCACGATTTATGTTGCATTCATAATCGTTAATATGCCATGGATGTTGTTGTGGTAATTTGGAGGCAGCGTGTGCGTGCGTTGGCGTGCGTGCGATGTGGTGTGGACTATGGATAGGACGGGGTAGTCACGGCTTGAGTAATTCATTGGGACGTTCCTTCGAGGGGTAGTCACGCTTGAGTAATTACTGGGACCTCGATTTGGTTATTAAGTGGAAGTCCGAGCTTGAGTAATTGGCACCAGTTGGATTTAAGAGAGTCGATAGGATCACTCCCATATGTTATGATTGATACTACAGGTGTGTGAGTGCTCCAAATTACCTTTTGATGCTATGATGTGAAAATGTTGTTGATGTTGCATTTCACTCTCAGGTGCATTAGTTTTAAATAGTTATAGGGATTATGGTTAAAATTGATATTTTACTCTCTGAGTCGAACGCTCACTCTGCTCAAAAATTTTTACAGCCACGGAGGATATTTATTCAGGTTAACTCGCTTTATACTTCGCAGTTGTTTATTGATATTTGTGTAATTTTATTTACTCCTAGAATTTCCGCATGTGTTAGCAAGTAATTATTTGAATTTGGTCCGTAATATTATATTCATGTTGAACTCAGTAAACTTAATATTTTAAGTCTGCTTTGATGGATTGGATGAGGGAGCTGAGCTCCCATTTATTATTATGTTGATGAGTATGTGGAGGGTGAGCTGAGCTCCCCAATGGATGGTTTATTGTGTTTACAGGTTGGGTGAGTCGAAAACTCCCCGTTGGAAAGTCCATTTTATGGCCGGACTCTGTCCGTTTGTTTTCTTGAATTTGGGCCCAATGGGCCTTAGAGTTGGGTAAATGAATAGTTAAGGCTTACTACGGGCCTCGGGGGCTTTAGGCTGGCCCAGGTCCTAGTGCCGGTCCGGCCCATAGGTTGGGTCGTGACAACATATGTTAGCAAAATCATTTGGGGTGGAAAAGCTTTCAGATTACTTGAAATAGAGAACTTATTTTCTTTAATTTAATTCTTTTTTCCTTTTAAATTCAAATTTATTATTTTGTTTAAATAAATAACTTATAATATTTTGATATTTTGCAATTGCATACAAATAGATAATATATTTCCCTTTAATATAGATTAGTAATTTTAATATTTGGAGATGCTAAATTATTTCATTTAAAATAATATATATGATTTATATGATATATGAAATTAATAAATATACTTATTTATCATAAATTTTAAATTCATGTTTATATATAGCCATCTAGAAAAATACATATTTAAATATATTAATTAAAGAATTTTAGAAATTAATTTAAAAATAGATTTGACATGTTTTAATTATGAAAACTCTCATATAATTAAATAATTTTTTTTCAAACTATTTTTTAATAATATTAAAATATAATTTTTGAAAAAGTTTTTTAATCTTCCAACCTCATCGGAAATATATGACAGTAAAAGATTTTGCTTATACTTTTTTTTTAATGATTAATGATATATTTATTAATAAAAACATATATGTTAAATATTAATATATTAAAAAATAATAAATTAACTATTTTTTAAAAGGAAAGTAAATAATAATTTAAAACGAATGAAATTGTTCATCTTTATAATTAAAATGGGAAAAATAAATTTTTATCTATTAATTGTTTTATTTTTATAACTAATTAATTAGATTTTATAGTAAAATAATAATAACAATCTACAACATTGTATCGATAACTTCACTTGTTATGTTGAAAAGTAATTATTTTGAATATATTAAGCCGATGTGAAAGAGTATGTTAAAAGATTATTTTATATAATCTCTAAGAGGTGAAATGGGATGGCAATGGTTTCTTCTTTCTTAATTAGTAGTCTCAAATTCGAGCCCTGAGTATGAAACACATTTAAAACTTGGGAGGGACACTTTGCCCCCCTTAGGGATGGCAACGGGTAGAGTATCCGCAAAAATTATCCTATCTGAACTCGAACTCGATTAATATTATCAAAACCCGAACCCGTCTCAAATCTATTTAAAAATTATTCTCAATTACCCGAACCTATCTCAAACCCAATTATTATTACCAGAAAAAACCCGAATCCGTTTAATTTTATATATTTTAAATAATATTTTGTATAAAAAATTATTTTAATTAATAATTTATATTTTCAAAATTTAATAATTTCATAAAATATTTAAATTATATAAAATAAATATTTATAAATATTTATAAATATTATTATAAAAATATATTTTTTATATTTAATTAAGTATTTATGTAAACAGGTTCAGGTAACGGATACTCAACATATAAAATCCGAACCCAACCCGAATCCGTTACGGGTATTATTTTCAAACCCGAACCCTTCTTAAATCTGATTATATAATACCTAAACCTGTTCTATTAGGGTTCGGTCAGATCGAGTACCCGTAAAAATTCGACACGTTGCCATCCTTAGCCCCCCTTTATGGGTCTGCCTAACACGAATCAAAATTAATCGAGTCAGTGAGTTTCGAATACTGGGTGATTTCTCAACTCAACTCAACTCAACTAAGCATTTATTCCAAAAATTTGGGCTCAGCTATATGGATTCTCTTTCTCCACTCTAAACGATTTTGGGTTAAATCCTTAGAAATGTGTAATACTTCTAGGTCATGTTGTACTACTCTCCTCCAAGTCAGTTTAGGCCTACCCCTTCTTTTCTTTCTATCCTCTAACCTAATGTGTTCTACTTGTCTAACTGGAACTTCTGTATGTTTACGCTTTACATGACCAAACTACCTCATTCTCCCTTCTCTCAACTTATCCTCAATTGGCACCACTCCTACTTTTTCTCTAGTACTCTCATTATGAATTTTATCTAATCTAGTATGGCCACTCATCCACTTTAACATTCTCATTTCCGTAACTCTTAGCTTAGACACATATGACTCCTTCATTGCCCAACACTCACTTCCATATAACATTGCCGGTCATATGGCTGTACGGTAAAATTTTTCTTTCAACTTATTGGGAATCTTACGATTACATAAAACTCCCGTGGCACGTCTCCACTTCAACATCTGGCTTTAATCCTATGACTAACATCCTCCTCACATCCTCCATCTACTTGGAGGACTGAGCCAAGATATTTAAAGTGATTACTTTGGGACAGTACCACTCCATCCAAACTAACTCCTTCTCTATCACCAGTTTGGCCTTCACTGAACTTGCAATGTATGTATTCTGTCTTCGTTCTAATTAACTTAAATTCCTTTAATTCTAAAGTACTTCTCCAAAGCTCTAACTTTCTATTTACTCCTTCTTGCCTCTCATCTATCAAAACTATATCATCCGCAAACATCATGCACCAAGGGATACTCTCTTGTATATGTTTCATCAATTCATCTAAAACTAATGTAAAAATGTAAGGGCTTACAACTGAACCTTGGTACTAAGATAGGAAAATCTCTTGTGTCCCCTCCCACTGTGCGCACAATAGTAGTTGCTCCTTCACACATATCTTTCAACACTTGTATATATCTAATAGATACCCTCTTTTGTTCTAACACTCTCCATAAGACATATCTTGGAACACTATCATAAGCCTTTTCCAAATCGATAAAAATCATGTGTAGATCTTTCTTTCCATCTCAATATTTCTCCATCAAGCTTCTAATGAGAAAGATCGCTTCCATAGTTAAACGACCGGGCATGAAGCCAAATTGATTGGAAGAGATAGAAGTATCATGATGAAGTTGATGTTCCACAACTCTCTCCCATGACTTCAAAGTATGGCTCATGAGTTTAATTCTCTTATAGTTTGAGCAACTCTGTATGTCTCCCTTATTTTTAAAAATAGGTACTAAAATACTCCTCCTCCATTCATCAGACATTTTCTTTGAGTTTAGAATTTTATTAAACAATTTAGTTAACCATGCCACTCCCATATCTCCCAAACACTTCCACACTTCAATTGGTATTCTATCGGGTTCACAGGCTTTACCCACTTTCATTCTCTTAAGTGCTTCCTTTACTTCTAAAAATCTAATCCTTCTAGTATAATTCACATTTTTTTCTATTGCTCTATAATCTATATTCATGTTATTACCATTTTGACTCTTATTAAAGAGATTATCAAAATAATTTCTCCATCTTTCTTTAATGTCCTCATCTTTCACCAACATTTTTCCTTCTTTATCGTTAATGCACCTAATTTGATTGAGATCTTGACATTTCTTTTCTCTCCTCCTTGCTAATCTATAAATATCTTTTTCTCCTTCTTTAGTTCCAAGTTTCTCACATAACTTTTTAAAAGCCTGCGCTCTTGCTTGACTAACTGCATTTTTTGCCTATTTCTTTGCCTCATTAGTATCATACTTAAGTAATTTCTTATACCATTCCCTCTTTCTCTTCACTGCCTTTTGTACTTCCTCATTCCACCACCATCTCTCTTTTGAGGATGGTCCATGTCCTCTAGACTCTCCAAGTATTTTTCTAGCTACTTCTCTAATCTTTGATGTCAACTGTATCCATATACCATTGACCTCCATATCTAGCTTCCATGTTTCGGATTCAATAAGTTTATTTTTGAACTTCACTTGCTTTACTCCTTTAAACTCCCACCACTTTGTTCAAGCTACACTATTTCTTCTAACCTTACTTGATTTGTTCCTAAACTTGACATTAAAGACCACTAACTGATGTTGACTTGTTAATGTCTCTCCCGGAATGACCTTGCAATTATTGCATAGAGCTTTATTTGTCTTCCTGATTAAGAGGAAGTCAATTTAGCTTCTATGAGACTACTTTTGAAAGTCACTAAATGTGATTTTCTTCTTATAAAGTAAGTATTTGCTAGTATTAGATCGTATGTCATAGTACATACTGGATGATTTCTATATATATATATATATATATATAACCAATCCTCCATAATAAATTACGTAAGATTTCATCCTTTCATTAATAATAATAACAATAATAATAATAACCCTTTTTTCATAAACATTTTCTGTCACTTTTAATATGTTGTTCTAAGCTTTAAATTTGTGTTTTTAAATAGTACATAAAAATTTATAAATTAAAAAATAATTTAAATAACTCCAAAAAAATTAAAAAAAATAAATTGAAAACTAGCACATAACATAGAGGTTGAGATTTTTGACCAGTACGTACCTATCAAACTTGTGCAATACACTTCGAAAGAAATTATATGTTTATAATTTAGATAAATTATAATTTAATCTTTAAAATTAAGTAAAATCTATAATTTAATTTATAAGATTTAATAAAATTTATAATTTAGTTCATTTATTAAATTTTTTAATTAATTAATTAATTTTTAATTATAATAAAAATAATCAAAATACTATAATGTTATATATTTTCTAACTAAACTAAACGATTCAGTCTCTATGGTTTATTTTAAACTTTATAAATAAAATAGTCTCTTAATTTAAAATATTTTATTTATAATATAAAATTTTATATACAAAAAATATATAAAATTAAAAACATTTTAATTATTTTCACTATAATTAAAAATAATTTAAATAAAAAATTAAATTAATAAATTAAATTATAAATTTTATCGTATCTAAAAACTAAATTATAATTAAGCCCTATAATTTTTACTTAGTTTGGAGAAGATAGAGCAGGGGCAGACACGGTCAAGGAAAGCTGTGAAATAATAATAATTCAAGTCCGTTGCATATATCTCTTTCTATTTTATTAATAATAAAAAAATACAAAAAATTGTATATTTTGTTAATTTATTAATAATTAAAAAACTGCAATTATTAGTTGTTAATCTCGATCTTAATCATCACTAATCACCCTTTTAATCATTATATTTTCTGTTGCTTCAAAAATACATTTAAATAATAAATATATATTTATTGATTTTAATAAAAACAACATAAGGCGATAAATAAAATAAATACACTGTCTCTTTGTAGACGGAACTCGACAAGAATAAAAATTAAATCCAAATAAGGAAAAGAATTAAAAAATAAATAAATAAAAATAAAAATCTAGGTTTTCCAAATCCCTCCCTCTCGCTTTCTCCCTCGGATTTTCCTTCCCTCCAAACGCCATTCCTACTGTTGTTTCTTTTTCACTTTTATTTTCCGGGAAAGTTGGAGGAAGTTTTACAGGTTTTTATGTTTGGCGCCCGGTGGTCTAAAAACTTTGGTGTCGTTTTCTCCGGGAAGTTCATTTTCCCTGGAGAATTTCACCTCCGAATTTTCCTTCCGCGCGCTTCTTCTCTGAATCAGGCCTTTCACTGGTATCTCACTCCCTCTCTGGTGATTCTGTTTGTTTGAATGAAATTCATTTTGGAGAGACTTTTTTTGGAAAGAAAGAAATAGAATTCTTCCTTTTAAAGCTCAGTTTTCTTTATTTTTGTTTTATTTGCCTTGTGGAGAAATTTGTGAAGAGTTTTCTTACACTCATTATGTTTCCAAACATGAGAATTTACAAAAAAAGATATCAATTAAATTGAATTCTTGCCAATTTTTAGTTTCCAAACAAGCTGTAAAGCAAACAGATTTTCCTTTTTTTTTTTTTCTTTTTTTAAAAAAATTGTTTAGATTTTTAGTGTTTAATTTTGTGTTCTCTTTATTTTTTAGGTCTTTTGCGTGTGATAACTGATCTCAGAGGAAAAGTAACTGGTAATTGGAACTGAGGAAGGAAAGTAGTTGTCATTAAAATATCTGTAGAATCAAGGAGCGAGGGAATTTCAGAGCTCTAAAGATAAAGGCCCTCCTTTTACACGTTGATTTTGGATTGTTGATTTTGTTATCTTTAGTAATGACACTGTTTTGCATTGATCTCAAGTCATCTTAAATTTTAATGCTAATTGCTTTATGGATTTGGAAGTACTTTCACCTTCCTCTTCACCTTCACGATCAAGGGCTTTGGTGAAATGTTGTAATTGTGGGTGTAGCTTTTCTTTAGTTGCTTCTTCCTCCACTAGTTCTTGGTTCCGGTCTGTGAAACGAAAATATGATGAGTTTGAGGAGAGAAATCGATTTTATATACCTGGATTTGATCTTTTCTCGAATCCACGAGTGGAAATTGAGAATGAATGTGCTACACTACGGGAAACAGTTAGTAGCCAACAGCAGGCAATACAAGATTTATATGCTGAACTGGAAGAGGAGAGAAATGCCTCTTCGACAGCTGCAAAGGAGGCAATGTCAATGATACTGAGGTTGCAGAGGGAGAAGGCAGAGATCCAAATGGAAGCAAGGCAATTCAAGCTTTTTGCAGAGGAGAAGATGGCACATGACCAACAGGAGCTTTTGGCTTTTGAGGATATATTGTATAAGAAAGAGCAGGCCACTCAAGCACTTACTTGTGAGGTGCAGGCTTATAAACATAGGATGCTGAGTTATGGGCTCACAGAAGAAGAGGCAGAGGGGGAGAAGGGTGAGAGAAGTGAGTTTAGCCGCAACCCAAGTATGGCTGAAAATTTGGACGCTGCCCAATTTGAATTTCCAGCATATGATTATCCACCCCTGAAATGCAATTTGAATGAGAACCCAAGTGCTTTGGAGGGCGATGATGACGTTGTTGACATTGAGAAATATGCTTTTGGTGAGACTCCTCATGCTCAGGATCATCTGAAGAATTTGGAATACAGGATCAATCAGATGGAGCAAAGTCCCAGTAGCAGTCATTTAGATGGGGAATCTTCTGGTTCAAAGAATATTCCAGAGAAGGTGATAGTTGGCCATTCTCCCAGGCGACCAAGAGACAGGATGTTTTCTGCAGATGGTTCAAGTTCATTCATGGGGGTGTCAAGAGAAACAGTTCCAGATCTTGTGACTGAATCTCCTAATTTCAAGTTCAACAATAGCGTTAAGAAGATGGATTATGTTTCTCAATCAGAAGACTGCTTGAATTTGAGAAAGGTGGATAATGCATCAGATTTTGGAGATGACATGAGTGACAGAGTTTATACAATTGATTCTGTCCACAGCAGGGTACCATATAATGGTGTTGTCGAGCCAAAAGCTGGATCTGGGATTTGTGAAGATTATGTTTCCGCTCCAAGGGACGCATTAAATCGACCTGATGTTAGTGATCCTGATATCAAAAAGCTCTACATGAGGCTTCAGGCACTTGAGGCTGACAGGGAATCTATGAGGCAGGCAATTATTTCAATGCGCACTGATAAAGCGCAGATGGTGCTCTTGAAAGAAATAGCTCAACATTTGTGCAAGGAAATGTCACCAGAAAGGCGAATGCCTGTGAAGAAGCCATCTCTTCTTGGGACCTTTTCCTTCATGTCAATTTTCAAGGTAATTCTGAACACACTTTGCATATGAATGAAGTATGCATGTGTTATTATCATGAGCACTCTGGTTTCTGTGAGGTGTTCTCCAGAGCTATTGTGAATTCATATTTACCTGTGTATGATGATGATTATAGGTTCTTTCTAATCTTTCTCTTTTTATGTTTCTTTTCATTGAACCACGGATTTCTAGAAATAGCATTTGTTGGCTATTGCTAAGAATTTTGTAGACTATTTAAATCAATCTTCTTTGCTAGATTGTGTCTAAAACTCATTATTCATGGGACAGCTGTTTATATTACTGGAATCATCATAAACTAACATGTGTTAATGTTGAAGCTATTTTATGAGCACCCTGCTGTGTACTGTCTCTTGCACTAGCACTAAACTTTCTTGTCCTTCATTTTCTTTGTTCAGTGGATCGGGTCCTTCATTTTCTGGAGAAACAAAGCTCGTCGAAGCAAGTGAGTCGATTGATATTTATACATACTGATAGAGTTTAGTTTTTGATTAATGTACTCGAGTTATGAGTGACAAGAGCAGAATGGGAGTGTTTTCCCTTCACAATAATATTTTATAAGATAGGAAGATGCACCTGAAAACTAGGAGAAAATCTAGTTGATCTATTCTTGGGTGAAGAAGGAAGGAAAAATTTTTTTACAGATAGTTTATGTGATCCCAAAGTGAACCCAAAGCATAAATCCAGCAATTTAAAAGGGATTAATCCCTAGAGTTCTTGAGTGCTAGTTAAAATTTTAAAGGAACCCAATGTAATTTGGAGGTAGCAAAACTGTAAATATTCTAGAGAGAGCTATCGTGTATCGAATATCTAATTATCCATCAGTTGATTTGACCTGAGAAAATTGGTGGCATGTTTTGCAATTTTAATTGGTCTCCTGATGTTTGGCGTTGTCAAATTTTGTAATGGCAGGTATATGTGTGGACTTTCAGCGAGCAATGTTGGTCTGCTACTGCTTCTGGACAAAGGGCCTCGGACAAGGCAGTGGAGATGTCTTAGAAGTACACAAGTGTGAACCACTAGTCAAACTTCCATATCCATTTGATGCTGATGTTCATATATGTGAGCCCATAGTGGATTTTGGTTACGTTGCTATAATTAATCGCATTCTTTTTCTGGATTCATTGCTGCTGCAGATTTGGATGTGTTGTGCATTGTTCTTTCATTTGGTTTCTATGGATTGAATATATTTTTTCGGTAGTGAAAGATGGATATGGTATGGGAATATGTTTGGCCATTTAGTTTGTTGGCATTTAGCTTGAGGTACGTCTCTTGACAGTCCTGTATATTTCATATTCTTGTATGATTCCCATCAAATATGCTTTTTTTTTTCTCATGCAAAGATGAATCCATCTCCGATGTTGTATATTTGCTTATGTTATTTGGTAACGTAAAAAAAATTTATATAATTGAATGACAATTACATAATGTAATTAATTATTTATCTTTAAAATAACGTAATAATTTTTACATACACAAATGAATGTAATTATGATTATTTATTTTAATTTTTTTTATTTATTATCAACACCACTACCACAGTCTGGCCATCATTGTTACTATCACAATTACTTGCATTTTGTTACCAATATCACCACAATCGCCACCCTATTACTGTCATTACTCTTATCGTCATCACCACTTAATCATTGCTATCATCACTCAACTATTACTACCTGGCTATTACCACAATCGCTATATCTTGCTACTAACACCACTTAATTATTGTTATCGTCACTGCTACCACTATCATCACTATCACTTTATTATCAATCACTATACTTATTATTAACACTATAAATAAATTAAATATTAAAATTAAAATTATATTATATTATTTTTATTTTTATTTTACAATCAAAATATAAGAATGTAATAATAATTATATTATATTACAACTTTAATTGTATTACATAATTACTTATATTATATTACGCCTTACCAAGCATAACTTTGCTAAACTCAAATCATATGTATCACTTGTTTTTCATTGTAAGCTCAATTTTTACGAAGCACGCTAATCCAGCTAATACACATTTAAAAAAAAAAATGCACATCTTGAAAAAAAAAAAAAAAAAAGCCTGCAAAGTTGGTCATATTAATATATTCTCATCGTTGTGGTGTCATCTTAATTTAAAGCTGATTGTCTCATTCAATACTGGGTATTGACAAGTTTGAGGATAGCACGAAATGTTTCACACGTTTTTTAGACCCAATATGGACGTGTTTGCGATTAATGTATTTGACTTGTTACACTGTCAATAAGACATAATTAAGTTCATGGAATGGCAAGAAATAGTTTCAATTTTTTGGAATGAATAATAGTTGAATCTTGAATGCGTGAAGTAGAGACTTTGTTTTAGAATGAGAAGAGCTAAATCTTGAGCATAATTAGGGCATTGGAAGCTTTACTAGCTAAATTAAAGCTAGGTGGTTTTATGATTAGTATTTGTTATAAAAATGAATGGTATTTTGGACTTGAGAATTGGAGGAAGCATATAATACAAATTTTGTCTACTCTCAATTGCGTCAATGAATTTCTAATAATTTATTGGTGTTGTCATTTTTCTGGCCGCCCTCATAGGCATTTTACGAACTTCCCAATCCTGATTAGCACTAGAGATGGATTTAACATAGAACAAAAGGGACTGAATTTCCCATGGAATTTTGAATTGTCGGTCTATCAAAGACTTGGCCAGCACCTCTGAATCTGTTAAGAATCGGGCCTTTGAGACATGCAGATATAAAGTCAGTCGTAATGCAGCATGCATCGCCAACGCCTCTGCCACCTGAACAATCCCTTTGGCCAAAACATCAATTATTTTTCCTGATGAGTCTCTAATTACCTTCTCCAGCCCTGCGTTTCTGCGTTGGGAACTGTATAAGACATCAACACTAAAGCACAAAGTCCCATTTGGAGGAGGGCTCCACTGTGCTTCTCTGAGGTGAGCCCTTGGAACCTTTGCTGTATGTATCCTGAATTCTAAGTGCCTAGTGCGATAGTTTCAGAGTGTTAATAGGGCCTGTAAACTCTGATTGTACCATCTAAACTGGAGAATCAGCCTTTCCAATGGGGATTTCTTTGATTGCTTTAACTTTGACAGTGATAAACCAGTGCTGCAACTTTCTAACATCCTACCTCTTCTGACCCAGGGTCATTAATCCATTCACCAATTCCTGATAGTTATCTGGCCCAGCTGAGGTCACTTTGAAGTTTGGCAAAGATGGCACCCACGGGTCTTACCATAACAGAATATCTCGGCCACTGTGCACATTCCACCTCACCCCTGCTGTTAGAGTCTCTCTTCCTTCTAGAATGCTATTCTATGCCCAAGATGGCCTCCTGCCTTTCAATGTAGACCAGAAATCATCATGGGGAATATACTTTGCCTTCATTACCTGGACCCAAAGTTTAGAAGGATTCACGAGGATCCTCCAACCCTGCTTGGCCAATTGCAGTGTATTGAAGCCTTGTAGCTTCTTGAACCCAATCCCTCCTCTGCTTTGAGGCTTCGAGACCTCATCTTACCTTCCCATGCAAGAGACTTCTCCACATTCTATTGATTTGCCTGCAGAAGGAGCTTGGAAGCTTGAATACTGCCATGGTATGCGTGGGGACTGCCGTCAGTACTGCTTCAATTAAAATTTTACTTGTCTGGGAAAGAGCTCCATTTATGATGATGGAATAGGTCACAGTCATTATGCATTGCATAACCATACACACAACTCTTTCGGAGAAACCCATTTTAAGCATAATCCTTAACAAGAAAACCCAATCAACTTTGCCATATGCCTTACTCTTCTTGTTTGTGTTTGTTTCTATTCATTTATAAAGAGTGGAAGAGCTCAAGGGCCAAGAGAATATTATCTTGGCTAGCCCTCGCTGGAATGAACTTCTTACTGTTTGTGGATGATTAAATAATCTAACCAAGGTTTCAACAGGTTAGGTAGGGTCTTGGAATAACCTTATAAGCTTAATAAACCAGTTAACCACTTACAAATCACAACAATTTCACTCTTATCCAATTTCACTTCAACTCTTATCTCTTTCCTCTCCACACTTACACTGCCATTAACCATTAAAAATTTAAGAATAGTCTCTCCGACTGTTAGATTTCAAGTTGGAGTCTCAGTCAAAATCAATTATATATAT
The DNA here is from genome assembly GCF_030052815.1 of Hevea brasiliensis. Lineage (NCBI taxonomy): Eukaryota > Viridiplantae > Streptophyta > Magnoliopsida > Malpighiales > Euphorbiaceae > Hevea > Hevea brasiliensis. Next base: position 5,956,158 of record NC_079495.1, on the reverse strand, counting down.
ATATATATATATATATATATATATATATATATATATATATATATAAAAACTCTCATTCTCACCTCCCACAACTTAACTAACACTGAGGATATGACAAAAGGCTCATTTTCACCCTTTAACTATTACCCAATAATCCAAAAAACCCTTGAACTTTTTTCGAATTCAAATAAATCCCCCAACTATTAAAATAAATCAAATAAATCCAAAATTAACAATGTTAACTAACACCGTTAAAAAATTTAATAAAGTAAACTATTAATTATTAAAAAATTAATTTTACACCTTAAAAAATAAGAAATATCAAATTTCTTTTTTCCTAAACAAAATATCCAGATTCAAAAGAGAATTTAAATATATTTTTTTCGCTAAACAAAATATCCAGATTCACAGAGCAAATGTGAGAATCCTAGTTTATACTTTCAATGTTGTAGGCTCACTCTCTTTGTTCCCTTAACTTTTTACTTACTAGCAAGTTTTTAATTTCTCTTATTTTCACTAATTCAAATATGGAAATCAATTGTTGAATCAAATATTTTGATTTTTTTTCCTTTTTTGCAATATAATCAGGAATTGGAGGATTGTGATGAGTAGTTTCATTTTTGTTTTTTTAATGCAAATCAAGAAAATATCTGGATTCACCAAACAAAACCCAGCCCCAAATTTCAACTCCAAAAAATAACCCAGAAATCAAAGCCTACTGATCTTGCAAATTTCAATAGCTACTTCTTGATATTAGGTTTTTGCTATGGATTTTTGGTTTGAATAGAAATTATTTTCAGCTTGTGGGTGCAGGAAATGGCTAGGTGGTTTTATCTAAGTGGGAGATTTCCATCAAGCGATTTGAGATATGGCCACAGTATTGTCAACAATAGCAAAACAAGAACTAGTTGCTTCTTGTTGAAGTTTCTTTGATGAGTCTTCAAGATCAGGCTTTACAGCGATGAGGCAAGGTGGAATAGGAAGAGGAATGAATTGTTGATATTGTGGGAACCAAGTGAAAAAAGATTGCGGCTATTTGAGATTGAGATGTAAAACTTGTTGTAAAGTCGAGGGTTTAGCGCCAAACCAATGTCAAGAGCGAAAAGGATGAAGCTTCCTCGTCTGCTGCATCACTCTCATCATAATCCATGTCTTCCTCTTCTTCATATCCATTATTAAGGGAGAAAATCTTCTACTCCAAGCAAAGAAGAACTCAGAGAAGCTAAATTTTATGAATTAACATTACTTTTATTAATTTTATTTTACAATTCTAAATAAATAAAAGATTTTTTAAATAATATTATATTTTGTTATGGTTTTTAGGGAGTCAATTAACAGTTATGTGACTAAATATAACTGAATAGGACTTAATTAGATTAGAATTTAATTATATTGAATTTATTTAATTAATAATTAAGGGGCTTATTTGAACTAAAAGAAATTTAAGAGCTTTTCTAATTATCGGATAATAGTTAAAGGGCTGAAAAAGGTGCCCTGAGAATACATGATATAGCAGCTACTACTGCAGGAAATAACATCTTCAGAATAGAAGAAAAAAATTTTTTTTCCAAAGATAGAAGGATGACATTTTGTGGCCTTAAGGAGGCAAAGCATCTAGTACATAATGACATTGAAAAGCAGAATTACATCTAAAAGATAAATTATGAAGAAACTGTTGAGCCAAACAATGGGCTACTGTGTTAGCCTCTCTTCTGATGAACACAAAGGAGCAATCCTAGAAAATTTTGGAGAGTCGTGAGATATAAAAAATCACAGCTTGAATGGAAAGTGGGTTCTAAGCACTCTTAAGAGAATTGATGACTATCACTGAGTCGCCTTGGATAAGCACTCTGGAAATGCCCATTTTCCGTGCAAGAAGGACCGCCTCACGACAGGCAAAGCTCTCAAGGATAAGGGGATCAACTTGATTATACCATAGTTTGCAAGACCAATCAAGGAAGTTTCCACTGTAATCACGAGCTATAACAGCAGTAGCTCCAACCCTCCTGTGAATGTCAATGGCAGCATTAAAGTTCAATTTTAAAAACAAGGGGGGAGGAGGTTGCCAAGGAAGTGAATTTGAGGTAACCATTGCTTGTTGATGCGAGGGAGCTTGAGCAATCAGAAAATCTTCAAGGTGAGATTGGGCAGATGAAGAATTAATAAAATCATAAAATTTGAAATAAAGCTCATTGACACATTATTGCTATAACTATCATAAACATGACTAGGCTTTAGAGTTCGGTAAGTCCATAGTGATTTAAAGAGATTTCCCTCTCATTTTCTTTCTTCAATCCAATTACCTTATAGGTAGAGTGCTGGACTCTTGGAATAGGAGGTCAAAATGCTTCCATCTCTAACTAATATTGTTGGAGGAAACCACAATTTCGGGCTCACTAGAATGAATACAATAGCTCTTTACTTGTTTATATCTTGTCCTTGGAAATTCAGGAATTGATAAGCTTGTCAGGGGCTATGCCATTAATCCTAACCCAAGGGTGAGACAGTACTTCACCTGTAGCTATCCTTGTAGCTGGGTTTTTGTCAAGCATTCTCCTCATCAAATCCTTGGCACTCTCTGATATAACAGGCCAAGGTTCTGATGAGAAATCAAGATCTCCATGTAAAACCTCTTGATAAATCTCTTTCTCCGTTTTAGCCCAGAATGGAGGCACCCCACTTAACAAAACGTAAAGAATCACCCCAGCACTCCAAATATCAACTTCAGGACCATAATGCTTTTGCAAGACTTCGGGTGCAACATAATATGGACTACCAACAACGTCCCTAAAACTTTCTCCTGGCAGGAAGAAAGTTGATGATCCGAAATCAATTATCTTGAGAGGTGAATCCTCCTGATGATGGAGAAAGAGAAAATTCTCAGGCTTAAGGTCTCGATGCATAACACCTAAAGAATGAAAACCCTGCACCACTGCTACAATAGTCCTGACAAGCTTAGCTGCCTCTTTTTCCGTATAGCAACCTCGCTCTTTGATCCCGTCAAAAAGCTCACCACCACTGCAGAACTCCATAACAATATACACTGCCTTAGAATCCTCATAAGCATCTCGGATAGATGCAACATTTGGATTTGCATTCAAATGTCGCATTATCTGAATTTCCCTTCTCAGATCTCTTACATCCTCGCAAGTGACCAACTTTCTTTTCTCAATCAATTTACAGGCATACTCTCTACCTGTTGATTTCTCAACAGAAAGAAACACTGTCCCAAAACGTCCCTGCCCAAGCTTCCTCCCTAAAGTGAATACTGCCATAAAATCATCTTCTGACATTTTCTGTAACACAGTATCAGTTTGCATGACCATTTGTTTTGGGGGTTTGTTTAGGATAGGAAGTGGGGTTTCCTTGACAGGTTTTGTACTTTTACGGTTAGAAACCGAGTCATATTGGGATTGGAAGCAAAATCCTGATGTATCATCAGAGGTTGACAGAACGAAACCACTCTTTGAATTGCACTTCCCTGCACAAGCATTACCCATCAAGGCCACTATATTCAATTCCCTGTAAATAGTTGTGCCACTGGCAATTGCAGGGTGCAGCTGCTGCTCGTTTTCTGCAGCAAGACAATCAAAAACTAAGTTGGAATTATTACAACACTAATTAAAGAAGACAGTAAATTAAAACGATCACCAAGTGTTGTTTAAAATTGCTAATTGCCGCACATGATGGCTGAGTTCTACTATGTGAATCTTGATTATATCAAAAATCAGTATAAATATATTAGTTTGTTTGAAAATGGTCCTCTTTCTTATCAGAAGCTATGGAATTCTCCTTCAATACTTTGTCTTCAACAATGTTGCCAAACCTAAAACAAGAAGAGATGTCAGATGCACGCATTGTAGATTAATTTCCTATTAATGAAACTGTTGCGACTCAAAATCTTAGTTGTTTTGGAATAGAAGTTTTCCCTGATTCGACCGGAAGAAATATTCCTAAATATGAGGATTATTCCCTAGATATAGTATTCCTAAATTGAGTTGATTCATAATTAGATTAGGAGAGGACTAACACTATAGATAGAGTTTATTTGGCTTTGCCCACAGATAAATAGTCCTGCCATTATACAGGTCTCCTCATAAAGTAAAGAAATGGCATAGTCCAAAAGAAAGCGACTATTGTCCACTCCTATGAAGAGAGAAAAAGGTTTCACCATGAGACCGTAAGAGGGACTCTTGCGAAGACACTTTATGTTATTTAATTAATTATATAATATAATTAAAATTATAATATAATATAATATAATTGTTACAAATAAAAATATAAATAGTATAATATAGTAATAATTTTTATTTTAATATTTAATTTATTTATAATATTAATAATAAATAGTATTAGTTACAGTAATCCGTAGTTGAGTGATAGTGATGATAGTGGTGATGATGACGATAATTAGATAGTGGTGGTGATAAGGTGAGGTAATGGTGGTGATGGCTAGGTAGTGGCAAATGTGACAATAACTAAGTGATGATAATAATAATCAAGCAATTTTGATAACAATGGTCTTAATAAGATAGTGATGGTGATTGTGGTAGTGGTGGTAGTGATGATAAAGTAAGAGTACTAATAGTACTAACAGTGGTAGCCGAGTAGTAGTGGTGGTGATAGTATTAACAATAAATAAAAAAATAAAATAAGTAATCATGATTATATCCATTTTTGTATGTAATTACCATTACATTGCTTCAAGTATAATTAATTAAGTTATATAATTATCATTTCATTATGTCAAATTTTTTTATATTATCAAATAATATAATTAAATATGCAATGTAATTATAATTATATTACAACTTTGATTATGCCATACCAAATATAGCGTTAAATATATTTGATTATATATTTACTAGTTCTCGTAATTGAGTTAATGAGTAGATAGTTTTTACTTGTAATTATTATTAATTTATTATTTTAAAGAAAATAAAAAATAACATGCCTGTTGAACTTGTAATTATTAATTTATTATTTTAAAGATAGTGAAAAATAAATATCCACGAAACCATATCTTATGATTTGTTTAAAATTATGTATTATTTACATGCTTTCACAATGTAGAACTAAATTATTCTGCAAGGTTATGAGGGCTCAAATTCGAATCCTAATAAAGCCAATTATCAAAAAAAAAAAATCTGCAAATTGGCTTACTCATACAGATTTGGACACCCGATGAGAATCACATCTCATTAGAGCATTGATTTGAGTGGGTAACTCAAAAGCAAATGTATGGAATGATTGTGTAGTTGGGGCCATTAAAGAGAGGGGAAAAGGAAAAGTTTGCACGAGGTTGGCCTTCGGATTAAGTTGGATTCATTTTTACCCAGTGAAGCCCAACCTGCAACTCTCTTATGAATCCAAGAAGAAAGAGGATTAAATTAGTTTTTCTTTGGTATAAATTGTTTAATTTAGTTTGCTTAGCTCCCGCTGGAACTCAACTCGAGATCTCTTAATGGAGGAAATCATTTCAGTATTATTAAATTAAATTTAATTAATTTAATTATTTATTTTTACATAATTTATATATTTTAATTTGTGAAGAAAATTTTAAAAAAATTAAAGTAATTAATAATGAAAATTTATTTTTGTAAATATTTTTTTCATTAAATTAATAAATTTTTCATAATTAATTATTTTATGAAAAAAAAAATCATTTTACAAAAATTTCGTGAGATGCAAAATTATATTAAATCAATTAATTTTTTTTAATAAATTAATTTTACTTTGTATAAAATCAACTATAGAAAAGAAATTAAGATAAGTGTATGTATGTATATTTTTTTATGTAAAAAATTATTGAAGAGAAATAACATTGTAAAATTTGAAACGTATTGGCCAAAAAATTAATGTCAAGGTTGAATCATTTATAGAATAGAAGTATAGAACTAGGTTAAAATGGATGGGATCAATACAAAATGATATCTATGTTGAAATTTGAAATAGTAAGAGAACATAAACAAGAGAATTCATGTTGTTCAGCTCCTGGGAGCCTACATCCATGGACACAAAGTCTCGAAGGTTACCTCGTGTATATAACATAATACATAGTTCATGTTTATAATGGAAAATACAATATTGTGCATGGCATATTAACAATAAAAGTCAAATTACTCGTTTATACAAACAACAATCTTACTGATTTTTACTAATCAATCACGTAATTTTCTCATAAATATGTAATTCTTCAATAGAAAGCAAATGTTAATACTTATTGCACCAAAAAATATGAAAAAGTTTAGACTTGATGATGGCCATTATTGTAGCTCCAGCTTAAAACTATTAATGATCCATTTTCTCAACCCAAATGCTTCTTCAAGAATAAAAGCTCCCCACCAAAAAATTCCATGCTGAAAACTAGAAATCAATGATTCTTAAATTATTTTTATGAGCTACAAATCATCATTAAAAAACTGGTAATCATACAGGATCAGAATAAATGGATATAGGATCAACTTAATTAGCAATATGCAGTGAAATATTTCATTGTATCTCTGCTAAAGATCACGGAAGTAAAATGTGACCCAGGAGAGGAAATATGTGCAAGAACCACTGCAGCATTCCAATGTTGCATCTGTGCCATAGACCGAAAAGGCAAAATGTCATAGAGAGACCATCAAGTTGCGTAAGTACCATAAAAATATCTCCATGTTGCATTTCTATCAGATATCACAATGGCAATATGTCATATAGGAGAGAGAGAAACTGTATAAGAACCATCGATGTACTTCAGGCCTTTTACAAAGCTTGAACCCATGCTAGGAGAAACTTTAGCTTCTGGAATGCCAATAGAATGACGGTTATCTTGCAAGCTTTTGCTTGCCACAGCACCGGAATCAGTTTCCTCACATATTGTCTCAAGAGCAACATTCAAGCCAATTGAGGTACGCTCTGTTATGAAGCTGAAAATTGCCAAAATCAAAGCAAAGCACCAGTTGAGCGCAAAGTACAAGGAAATATTATGCAATCATGTTGAAACACTTAACAGAATCCTAGATTACAGAAGCTGATAGAAGAATTTATCATACCTTGCCTCAAAGCTCTTCCCTTCAGATCTTATTAGTGCACATACACGGCAAATAATCCATAATGGAATATATGCATCCTTGATCTCAATACTAGAGCGTAGACCAGAAGATGAACCTTGTATGTGTTCACCATTGTTAACTTCAAATTCTTTGAAGGAACCAGCAACATGATCAACTCTTTTCATTTCCATGCATCTTATCTAGGAAACAAGATTAATGCTTTAAGATGTATAGCCATTTTTGAGACCAAGAGAGAAGAAATACAACACTTTTTTTACTAGATTAATATTTCCACATGAAAGAATTTGCTCTACAACCAAAAAAAAAAAGGTTTATTCATGTCCAAAAATAATTCCTCTTCCCCGATATGGATGAAAAGTAATAAACATAATCAAAAGATTTCTAGCTAGGTTACTAATAAAAGGGCACAAGTGTAGACAAACTTGACAATAGAGGCAGAATTAGACACAACAGAATTGGTGAGATGAATGTGCTTTTAACTCATTAGAGAAAATGTTGACATATTGAAATTGAATAATGAATGTTAGATTAGACATCTGTAACACCCACCTCAGGAGTGGAAAGAGCAGCATTCTGAAATGAAACAGGTGAATACAATACAGGAACATCCACGCCAGACAAAAAGGTTAAGGAAGATCTGAATACAACCACAAGCGAAACATGGTCATAAGAATATACGAAACAAGTGTACAACTTGTTTTCATAAACATACTGCTAAAGTGAAAAAAAAATAAGCTTTTAGATCAAACTTTAAATTTATACCTACCGGTAATTTAATAAAAAATCATATAATGCATGTACATTTTTATTTCCACAAAAAGCTAAGAGAGATTGTGGGCTATGATCAACATCAGACAAGGTGGTCGGACGTCGAGTCTGCATTATATGGAAATCAACAAGAAATTATAAAGTTGAAAGAACTAGATGAAAACCAAATGGGCTTTGACAAGGACACTTCATATAGAAATCTACTGCTAGGTAATATGATGCCAAATGTTGGAATCAGACATTTTATACATGTGATCATCATGATCTCAACAAATGTTGGAATCGAGCATTAACATAATTTTGAGTTACCCTTAACATTTCTTGGTAGCAAAACATTCATCATATCCTACATGTTTTTCTCTAGGAATTTTATGGTGTCGACTAGACCAGTAATCAATTAATGGACTCCAAAAAAAAAAAAAAATGCTTCACCTAACTAAACTAAGGTCAACCAAATCACAAGATGATCTGATAATATAAAAATAACAACAAACCTGGCCCAAATTTTGCTTCTCAATTTCTGAGAGCTCAACTAGATCTTCAGTGGTGGCTTGCTCTATGTTAGAATGGCAAAGTGGCATAGAGAAGTAAACATCCTAAGTCACAAGCGATAGAAAAAATTATTGAATAAACTTGTAGGAAATGCAAGCAATGCAACAAATATATAATTTATAACAACAAAAAAGCTGCAAGTCAATTTCTTAATTTTAAATGCATAACAAAAGAGGAAGTCATTCAAGCTCATGTCTTTGAAACTTCAATTTTGGTCATTCCTCCTTCCTAAAATGTATCCTAAACAAAAACCTTGAAGACATTGAATGATCTCAAGCTTATCAACTGGCATTGAGTATGATAAAAAAAATGCAATGCAAATTTAAAAAAGCATTTGATTCCTAACCTAACCCAAAGCCTGAACTAACCATGGAGAAACCACAATGTAAGCTAAGGTTTGATTTTGTTAAAGAATAAAGATAATGTATTAAATCATAAGCGCAGACCTTAAAGTGGCTCTAACATATTTCAAACACCAGCTTGTAGCCGGATGACCCAAAAGGCCTTACAAAAACAATTAAAATCTAATCACATGGAGGAACCCAATCCCAAAACATAAGTCTCTAGCTTAAACACTATATCTAATAATATGGCAAAGCCAGTTTCAAGGAATCAGATCATCTTCCCTTAAGCAATCAGTTCCTCATGAACCAAATGCTTGGGCATGCTTGCAAAAAGCAACCAACTAGAAAGTAGAAACCTCCCTGTTAGAGATCTAGGGAGCCCAAAATGCCTAGAAAGAATCCTTCTAGATGAGTCTTACGAAGGAACACACTAATGGGTTTGACACCAGATTCAATCCAAAACCTTAAAGTAATGGGTCAATGGGTTCTTCCCACTTATATGTCTCTCGCTCATCCCATCTTTTTTTTTCCGATGTAGGAATTCCATACTTGCATATTTTCAACACTCCCTTATTTCATCATTTCTAAGTCAAACATTTCTATTTTAATTCTTAAAGCTTGGAAAAAGAATCAACAATAGTTCTCATATTTCTAGTTAATGGGAAGGTTCGCGGTGTCGGTGAAATTCTCATAGTTTCAGTCATGCACAATAGCATTAACTGGACAAATTTTTTTTTGGCATGCCTAAGAATCATTTAGTTTAAAGATAATCACTTCCACATTAAAGCAAATAAGTTCTTTCAAGGGGAACATTAGTCACTACCTATGTCTAAACCCTAAAGCATTGACATAATGAGAGAAAATTTAAAGCAAAATTGTAAAGATGAAAAATCTATACCGTATATTAATGCACAGGAAAGAGAACAAATTGGTTATGTGAATAGGTAATTCTTACATGCTTTCTTAACAACGACCTCAGATCTCTTGTTGATTGGGAGATGTAAGCATTGCATAAGTTTTTGGTTCTTCCTGAGCCACTACTATTGATGAACAATACCACAAAATGTGATGTACACACTACAAATTTCATGAAAACACCATGTTAGTAAATGGTTCATAGAATAAAGAAAAGACTATTGATTAGCTGAGGAGATCAGGAAGTATGAGATCCCACAGATGAAAGCTCTTGCAAAATTCATGTGTTGTGATTTAACAAGTGAAGCATATAGCTGACGTAGAAAGGAGATGATAAAGGTAGGACTAAGGTAAGAAGACACAATATGTATTATTTCTTAAATATAAGCATATTTCTCAATTCTATAGATGGTTAGATTTGCTAATGCAACGCTTGCTTACTTTGTGCATGTTTTTCACTTGTATGTATAATCAGAATTTTAGTGCAGCACTAAAATTTATAAATAATTGTAAGAACTAAATAAGAAAAGGAGATTACCATAAAAGATATTGCAAATGTCTTTTCGAAGCATGTAATAAAGACTCCGAAATGAATCCTCCCATCCCATTTGCCGCTTTCTTAAAAAGTCTATTTCAACTGCATGAAAAGCAAAAAACTGGAAAATATAAGGAGCAAGGAATGGATAAATTCAAGATATTTTTTTTAATTCCACAAACCTCCCTCCGCTGCTTGTGAACTCAACACTGATATGACAGAAGGAGGCAATGTAGATTGAGGATAAATCCATGAATGTAACACTTTAGAACTAAGACTTTGGGAAGTCAATGATTGCCCTGAGCTACTACCATCTATGGAACAACTAGTTTGGGATGACAACTGTGGCATTCCATTGTAGACACTACACATAATCGACCTGTGAATCCTACAATTTGCAAAACAAGAGGTTAACCAAAAAAACAATAACAACCTACAAGACGAAAGTCACTAATAAAGTAATGCACTTGTGAATATGGAATTCGTATCATACATACAAGTAATTAAAAATTCAACATGAAATGCAAAAAAAAAATGGTACTTTATCATTTTTATAAAAAAAAAATTGCACATCAGAAAAAAATTTTAATCCATCCCAAAAGTTTAAAAAAAATGTTGCACACGCATGGAACATACCCAACAAAGCATTTACAATCACAAAACAAAGGCAAACATCACATGTAGGAAAGTGTCCAATTGACACTAATTTTTTTTTTCTACACACAAATTCTCTTGCACTTCATCCTCTTTCAAGTTGTTAAGATTTAAGAAGAAAAAAAAAAAAGAATGAAAGAAAGGGAGGGAAGAGAATCACAAAAATTACATCTTTTATTATATTTTCTTCTATCTTTGATAGAATAAAAGATCACATATTTATATACAACTCAAATCCCTAAATAGAAAAAAGAATAAAATCCCTAAAGTTATGCTCTATAATTATGTTCTACTAATTAGGAATATAAATCTCTACCTATTTAGGAATATAAATCCTACACTAAATCGGAATATATAAAATATATTTTTCATTATTGCCCTTAAGTTGGAGTATGGAATCTTATCAATTCCAATACAAGTGATGTTCTAAAATAGGCAACATATGACAATCCAGAACAAAAATATGCATGAAATGAAAATTTTATTTAACTGAAAAAACAGTTGGATTTCATCCATAATAAATCACAATAAATCACGTGGCGCTCTATATTTTGAGTATTTGCCCATGTGGAATTCTAAAACTATAGTAGAGTTTTGATTGATTTCAATTGTGTTAAGAGTCTATCTTTTACCTAATTTAAAAATAAGTATATCTTTTAATTAAAGAATTCAATTTGTACTTAATAGACATTGAAAAAAAACCCGTTACTTGAATTCTTTAAATATTGCCAATAAGGCAACAATCTTCAATGTTAGCTTTTTTTTTCTTTATGTTTCACTATTTTTCTTTCTCACAATTTTGGTCTAACTTTTTTTGAATTCACTCTTTTAAGGTGGCCATTCTTTTATTTTTAATCTTTCACCATTCTTTTGCATGTTATATGTACAAAAAAATTTTAAAAAATAAATTCTCAAGATGCGAAAGAATGAGTTCAACAAGAATTAATGAACTGAACATAATAAGGACTAGGGTAAGCATTTAAAAAAATGTGTAAAAAAATAGCCTAACTTTTAAGTCAAAATTGGATTTTATTTTAATAAATTATTTTTGTTATATTTTTATATATATATATTCATAGTTTACAGTTTAATGGCTAAGCTTCTCTCTCTTCTTTTACAGTTTAATGGCTAAGCTTCTCTCTCTTCTTTTAATAAATTAATTGATTTTTACTTTTCGTGTTTTTTCATACTATAAAGAAGAGGAAGAAGAAACTGACTGGTTAAATTTGAAACTAAATCTTACAATATTTATTATTATTTTAAATAAAATAACCACACAATGTGCAGGTAGATGATTAGTAAGTTAATAATTCATAGGTTTGTGTACCACACACAAAGTATACTACTCTGTTTTTTTTTTTTACAAAATTATTCTTCCTGTATTATCCTTCAAGACTTTCTGGAGCTATAAGAAGACAATATTACCATTCTTGAAGCCAAAAACTTAATTAATCTATCCTATATCTTATCAATATGTTAGGTTTACAGGTGCCAGTTACAAATACATCAGCAGCAAAAAAGGCAATGACTAGAAAAATTACAAAGTAAAATTCAGAGAGTTTTTAACACTTCAATGATAAAAGATCAACTAACCATGAAAATTAGCTATATTTTAAAGTTAATAATAGCTTCATGTATAACACACTCACCAATTCACTGAGCAAGAGGATGTCACCCGCATTTTAGTTTTCAAAGTAAAATCAAGAGGAGCCTTTTGGCCTGGAATGATGCATTCAGAGACAAAATTGCCTGAATGAAATGAGGTACAATTGCCAAACTTTTCAGAAGAGTAGACATTTAAACCAGAACTGGTAGGAGGTTCATGGGCAACTAGTCCCTTTAATACTTTATCCTAAGAAAGCAGGTGATTCTTACTCAGTACAAATATACTAATCCAACTAAAGTAATTACAAAGAACAACTAGTGACAAATTATACCATATCAACAAGAGCTATGCCAGATGATTTTTCACCATTGGATGAAAGTTCAGTAACACTTCGGAATATACTTTCATTGCACCTGTCTATCGTTTGACAAGCTTGCACCTTACCGTTTTTGGAAACTATAGAGGAAGCAGCAGAATTTTCTGGGCTGCAATTATATAGTAGAATAGTATAGTGATAAGAGAAGAGTCCACTTATTTCAAATAAGATACAGTGTGCTAGATCTCATACCATAAGAGTTGTCTCTTGGCTGCCAAATTTGAAAGCATAGAGATATTCTTCAGGCCGTGAGTTTGCTCAGTTGATATATTTTCCTGTTTTAAGTTTGAAATATACAAAACAAATCGGTAATTTAATATGATAAACTTCATCCACATTCAGAAAATGAGAATCCTTAAATGGGAAATGTAACAACCTTTGCATTTTCCTTTACAGAAAGCACCCTGAGCCTGGATTTTTTGATAGGATATACTTCATCCATACGGGTGTCAATATATCTTGGATTCCTTGGTAAATCTGGTTTCTTAAGCCCATTATCACTAGTGTTACTGGGCCATTGTAAAGAATCTGTCAGACCATTGGGCACTGAAAGAGAACAGGGGTAAAAAGCATTAGTGAGGAAAGTAGGTGACTTACTTCGTTGAACCAGACAATGGAGCTGGAGATTCATCTACAATCTCAACAGCATTTATCCTCTTCAATTGCTCTTCCTGCATACCAACAAGCACAATGAAACTGTGAGGCCTTTCTCTAATAAAATTCATCATGGATTTGAAAAGATTCTAGAAATAAAATTTTGAGCTTAATACATTTAATGATTGTTCCTTGCTAGCATTAAGCTAATTCATAACACTTCTCACTTCCTAAGACATTATTATAAATGCTCCCATCATAAATGACTTTCTAATTGTATATAGTCTAACAAGAAGGGATGGGGAGCGGACCTAGACTTAATATCATAGCTGATGGATAAAGCACCATCTAATTTTAACCTTCCTTCACTAAATACCATGCATATTTTGTAGAAACTTTTTATATATCTCCAAGATAATGCTACTCAAAATGAAAACCAATTATCAGTTATGCTCAAACACTTCCAAATTAAGCTTAAACCAGTATGCAAATCAAATAGAGAGGAGTTCTAAAAAAAATGAGAAATTGATGTGAGAACATGCAGCTGAGTATAATTTACTTTCCTACCATAACTTCTTCTATTTATTTCATCTTTCCAATCCAATACCAACAAGAGAAGACAATACCACAAAAAGGATATAACTCATAATCAAGAACAAAGGACAATGGATGTAGTCTTCACAATGGATCTTGAGCATGAAGTGGGCAACAAGTTAGTGTGTATCATCAATAGCACCCTCAATAAAAGTAACTCATGGTGACAAAGCCAATATGTCAAAACATCACCATCTAAATATTGCCAATGCTAACCGTATAAAAAGTGGACACTAGGTCAAGTTAAAGACCAATCTAACCATCCAAATCTATTTTTGTTGATATGATAGAGGAGTCCCAGCCATTCCAAAAAGCAACTGCAAGATTAAGTTAAAGAACAAAAACGTGGAATGGAAGAGAGAGACTGAGTTCTAAACTTACCCTTAGTTCTGATGGGCTCTTCCTTTTGACCATTGGACCAACCTTTAGAGCAGCCTCACCAATTTGAAGAGAATTGGACATTAACGAACCAGATGTAGCACTAGCAACCTTTGCCATATAGTTCTCCCAGATGATATACCTGTCTGTCTCCTTCGCCAATCAACTCATCACCTACAATTGCTTCAAGCATTGTTCAGTAAGCCACAATGGTTTTAATAACTATTACTTTCCTTTGGAACCACAACTAAAATAAAAACTTGTTACCTTAACTGACATGTTATGCTTCACAAGAATCCAAAAAGAACACCAATCAAAGCCCATCTAGCCATTGGGTTTTTAAAATTAATGTAAAGGGTAATTACCTTCAAGGTATGAGGTAGAGAGAAACCACCAATAGCATCATTTCTGTGTTACAAAACTGAATTATTGTCCAATTCTCAAGCAATGCCCCATAATTTTAGGTTTCATTTAAATTTGGTTGCTTTGGCAACGAAGGAAAACAGAAGAAAAAATAAATAAAGAAAAGGAAGACAAACAAACTCTATCATGATTCCTCCATGTTAACTATAGAAAAAAATACCATCACGCACTAAATTAGCTACTGACACTAAAAAATTCGAGCTATTCGCTGAGAACCATTCACTACACACATAAATGCATTTCAAATAAAACAGCAACCACAAAAGAATTAATGAACCAAACTTGGTATTCGCATTTCAATTAAGCACTTCCATACAAAATGAACAGTAATAAAATACGCGCATCCACTTAATGTACAAGAGAATCGATTCATTTTATCATCGAGCACAGTATGAACACTTGAAAGTAATATTAGAAACAGAGATTTGGGCATAGATTAACAGATAACATATAGTTATCAAAACATCTATTGCCTTCATGAAGAAAAATTTCCCCGAAAACAGCATCGAAAAACGTCCAAGAAAATATCAGGAAGATGATGCGGAATGTAGGGTTTTGTCTGGACTTACTCTGGATTAAGAGCTTAGGGGAAATCACTTCACAGAAAATGAGCAAACTAGCAAGAGGAAAGAGAGAGAGGGAGCGATGGAGAGAGAGAAATAGAGAGTTCAGAAGTTGCGGTAAAGAGAGTGTGCTGGAGTTTTTGTTTGAAGCATTTCGCACATTTGATTTCCCTCCTGTCGTTTACGGCGTTAGCATTTGGCGTTAACGGTCACAAAGGTGGCCGTTAAGTGAGAGACTGCAGCGTGGTGAACTTCGGTTTTTTTTTTTTAGGGAAACCGAAATTATTGAGCATTGAATCAAACCGAATCTTAATTTATTAAAATAATATTATTGGATTAGATATGGGGATGTGTATGAGAAGAAATTATATAATATTATTATGATTTAATATAATATTTTATATAAGAAAAATGTTTTTAAGAAATTATTTTTTATGAAAATATTTTTTATTATTTAATTGAAATTTTAAATTATATATATATATTTCATATTTTAATAAAATTATTAAAATTTTAAAAATAAAAAATAATTTACTGTATTAAAAAATAAAAATTATTTTTCTTAAAAATAATTTAATTTTCATTTTAATTGAAAAAAATATTTTTTTATTAATCAATTTTTCTAAATATTTTAAATATTAAAAAATATAAAAAATATTTTTTTATTTTTTAATAAAATAAATAAAGCCTTCTTGTTAAATTATTTTCGTATAAGATATCTTA
This sequence comes from Hevea brasiliensis, assembly GCF_030052815.1. Lineage (NCBI taxonomy): Eukaryota > Viridiplantae > Streptophyta > Magnoliopsida > Malpighiales > Euphorbiaceae > Hevea > Hevea brasiliensis. Next base: position 5,940,096 of record NC_079495.1, on the reverse strand, counting down.
TATGAAATAATCATTTTATTATATAATTTATTATGAAAGAGACATAAGAAAATTCAATGAAGAATGATCCGGTCAGTTGATCAAACTCGTGCTATTCGATCCATTCAACCTCCGTTGAACACAAAACTCATGCCCTAGTTGCTAGTTCTACTTGTGAACATTACTATTGGAGAGAGGCGCCAAAAGTAAGCAGCCCTGGATATGGTTGACATGCACTCACCGGTGCAAAAACATAATTATGATAAAGATCGATAATTCCCTTTTTAATTAACTTGTCCCTCGTTAATTTAAGATAAAATATTTATTTTATATATAAAATTTAAATAAATCTCTTCAATTAAATTTTATGATAGAGTTAGACTCGATTTATTTACATCAAAGTATACCCATATTGGGTCACCCCATAAAAATTATAATTTAATTAAGGTTTGATAAAAACCTATAATTTAGTCTATCTATCTATAAAATTAAGCGATTTAGTTATTAAAATTTAATAAAAGTTACAATTTAGCCTTTCAATTTAATTTTCATTTAATTTACTTTTAATTATAACAAATATAATCAAAATATCCTTAATTTTATATATTTTATAACTTGAATAATTTAGTCACGTAGGTTATGTATAATAAACAAAATAGTTTAAATCAAAAGAATATATTGACTATTTTATTTATAATACAAAACCTTATAGGTTAAATCATTTTTATTTTAAAAAATATAGTTAAAAATATTTTAATTATTTTTATTATAATTAACAGTCAATTAAACGGAAAGACTAAATTATATATTTTACTAAATTTTTAAAGAAAATTAATTTATTTTAAAAATATAATGACTAAATGATTAATTTTATTTATTAAGCATACAATTTAATATTTTTCGTCTAATTTTCATTCAATTTGTATCTAAGTTATTATTAATTATAGTAAAAATAATCAAAATATCTTTAATTTTGCATATTTGCTAATTTAAACAATTTAGCCATGGTTGTTTTATATTATAAAACAAATAATTTAAATTAAAAGAATATTTTATTTATAAAATTTAAATTAATAACTATTTTATTTATAATATAAAACTTCAAAAATTAAATATTTTTATTAAAAAATATAAAATAAAATATATTTTTTTATTTTTATTATAATTGACAGTCAATTAAATAAATAGAAAAATTAAATTATATATTTTATTAAATTTTAAAAATTAAATTATTTAATTTTAAAGGAATAATAATTAAATTATAGACTTTATTAAATTTTAGAGGCTAAATTATAAATTGCCCTTATATATATATTTAAGTGATTCATCGTGAGCTTGTTTATTGAGCATACTAATGACACTGTTAGGGTTATTTAATAGTGATTTTGTGTTAGGTTTTTAAATGATAATATTTTTCTTGGGAGGCTACATTTAGTGGGAGATTTGTTTGAAAATTTCTTTACACTTTATGTCCAATCACTAATTAATGTAATGTCGGTCCCATTTCTTCTTCAAAAGTCCAACTTGGAATTAGCCGAATGTCCATACAATTGGTGAGTGATTTATAATTTTTATTTTTTTAATTTAATTTTTTATTATATTTTAAATAAAATAAAATATTATTATTATTATTAAATTAATTTTTAATTAAAATTTTACTTTTATTTAATTTAATTTAAATAAATTATTTTCTGTTATAATAATAAATTTTTAATTAATTTATAGTATAAATAATTAAAATTTCTATCTAATTCTTTATATATATATATATATATATATATATATATTAATTTATATGATCACTTCATTATAATGTAATAAAATTATTTTACTTAAAAAATAACTCAAATGTCATGAAATTTTTATATTTTATCTTATAATTTATGTAAATTAATTTTTTTTAGATTAAATAAAATATATTAGATTAATGGAAAAATAATATTATTTAAAAAATATATAAATATAATTTTTTATTATATATATAATAAAAAATATATTAAATTATTAATAATAAATTGAATTATTTAGTTTTAATAATAATAATAATAACAATAATAAAATATTATTTTTAACTATATATAAATATAATTTTTTATTATATATATAATAAAAAATATATTAAATTATTAATAATAAATTGAATTATTTAGTTTTAATAATAATAATAATAATAACAATAATATAACATTATTATTAGTTAAAAATAATATTTTATTTTATTATTTTTTAAAAATATTATATTTTTACATTTTTATAAAGTGTAAATTTTGTAATTAATTTGATATATTTTTTATAAAATAATTATTTCACAAAAATGATTGTCATTTTATATAAATTCATGATATAAGATAAATATATTTCATTAAAATTAAAATTTTAAAACATCATATTTTTTTAATATAATAATTATTAAAAATATATATTATTTTTTAAAAAATAAATTTCATAATTTTAATATTGTAACTTTATTTTTTTTTAATCATATTTACTTGTAGTTAAATTTTCGATGTAATCATATTTATATTTTATTTTTAAAATTCTACTTCTATATAAAAATATAGTTGAAATATAATTTATGTATAAAAATTTAGTTATTTAATTAAAATTTGAAAATATTTTTGTTGAAAATTAATAATAATAAAATATAGATAATTAAAATATTAGTTAAAATTGTATTCGATATATAATTACAATAAAATAAAATATTAAAAAGTTTAAAAATATTAAATAAGAAATTTATTAAAAAAATAATTAAATATATTTAAATAGATAATTTTTTAGAATGAAAACTAATAACTTAAAAAAATAATAAAAAAAAATGTAAATCAAAAAAATATTTAAAAATATTTTGGTAAAATAAAAATACTTGCTGATAGGAAAGTGATTGATATGTATCAAATGTCTCGTATGACATATTATATATGGACAAATAAATATAAATTATTTAAATAAAATTTTAATTTTATAATTAAATATTATTTAATTAAAAAAGATAACAAAGGTATTTAAATTCAATTTTTATAACAGTAAAATATTTTTCATTTATTTTACCATTTCAATTCAATGGCCATAAGTTAGCCATAATAATAATAATAAGTATTAATTAATTTTATAAAAGTGAATTAAAAATAATATTAAATTATTAACATAAAAATCAATACATGCTACTTGTAAATAAATTAATTAATATCTATATTTTATTTTTATAATTTTTTATATAGATTATATTTTTTATCTCATAAATTTTTTAACAAAGATTTTATAAATAAACAGATATAAAATAATTTAAAATTAATTAAATTATATAATAATTAATTATAAAATCACAAATTAATAGTAATTTTCTTTAAATTAATAGTTATTATTAATTTTTATTATTATTATTATTATTATTATTATGAAGGATGACATGTGGTAAATAATATTTTTATATAAATAAATTTATAAAAAAATAATATAAATAATTTTTAAATATTATATTTAATTATAAAATATTTTAATTTTTAAAAATTAAAATTTAAAAAAATAATAATTTAAATTATAAATATTAAGATAAAATTGTAAATAATATTATTAATTAAAAAAAATAAAAATAAAAATTTAAATAATAATTATTATAAAAATTTATAAAAGAGAATTATGAATAAAATATAATATGTGATAAATTTATTAAAAAAAATATTACGTGATATTTCATTAATAATACTTTTCTGTCATATGTGTATATATATATTTGGCATCTAACTCTTAACTATCAGATCAGTTTTTACTACCGTTGGTTGCGCCATCCGACCCATATGTCCTTACCACACATGGACGTTAATCCGATATACTTTCAAATTGGTCCCTCTGGCAGGTGGCAAACGTCTTCACACGTGTTAATTTTTCAGTAAGAGTTGGAGCAGCAACGCAAGTCATTCTTAACACTACGTTTGGATAGCTGGAAAGGGACAGAAAGAAAATAAATAAAAAATAATAAATTTAAAAAATATTTTTTTTATTTGAATAAGAGAAAAAAGATAAAGGAGAGAAGAAAAATAAATTTTATTTTTTTAATTAATTTTTTAAATTAAAGAGAAAATAATAAAAGTATAGAAAAAAATATATTTATATATTAAAATTATAAAATTATTTATTTTTAAAGTTTTTTTTAAATATATAAAATAAAATTATAAATTTATCATATTTTTTTCTTTTTTTATTTTTCTTTTTTTATTTAAATAAAAATCAAAAAATAAAAAAAACATTTTTTATTTTTTTTCTTTTTTTTTAAATAAAATAAATATAAAATTATAATAAAAATTTTTTTATACTGCATGTGTGCATTTTCTTTGAGATTAATTTCAAAAAAAAGAAAAAAAAAGGAGATAGCAGAAAACCAAGGGCAGCAACAAAGGAGAAGAAGGGCAAAAGAAAACGGCATCGTTCTCAAAGCAATTCAAGGCTAAAAAGGTCAAAAAGAAACAGTAGCAAACCTAGAGACAAAAAAGAGCACAACAAAGGAAAGCCACACAATTTGGAAGGTAAGAAAAAAAAAAAAGTCATTGAGAACACGCAACAGAAAGAGCTAACTAGATAGATCTATTATAAATTAATAATAATATTTTTGGAATAGGCAAGAATTTCCAAAAATAACAATAAAAAGAAGAAGAAGAATTAAAATTACACATGCATCATGATCGATGACAATGTCTACGCCACCCTACTGAAATTCACTCTACCCTGTGTAATGTTTATACAGAAACTGGGAAAATTGAGCTAAATCACTAACTCTTGTTGGCCCATTCTCCAAGGACCCTTTTCCATGGAAGCAGCATCAACCATTGTTGAAGAAGACGATGAAGCAGACATACACTACTCTGTGGTCTGTGCTGGTTTCCCAGTAAGACGTTGCACGAGGACCCTGAACTCCTCAGGTGTAACGTGAATGATGTCAGGTGATTTCAGATGAATGACAACAGGATAGCTTTTCTGACGATTGGGAAGTAATTGTTTCTTGATCTTCGATGAGTTCATGCTTACCGTAAGCGGTGCAGGCCTTGGACTACCCTGCAATTGCAATTGCCTTCTGACAGAGGAGGCCATTTTCTTCTTGGTAGATAGCTATTGCAAAATCCTGAGTCTCTTTGGGTTAGGATTTTGAAATTTATATGGTTCAGTGGGAATCAGTTTGAAATGGCCAAGTTCTTCGTCTGGTTTGAATTGGTCGTTTTTTGTATTAAATATTCGTCGTTTTAGCTTAACTTGCCGGCGCTGCCGCTACTTGTTGAACTGTTGATATATATACATTTTCAGTTGCTATTGCTCGGCCAGTCAAGTCAAAGTCTTGCTTTCAGCTACTTTTTTTTTTTTTTTTTTTATTTTGCGAAGTCAAATAATTATTATTTTTTATATATTTCACAAATATTCTCAATTCAATGTGCATTTTTTCATCTACAAGAATAATAATTTAGTTTTTGTCTAATTTTCAATGATAATTTTCTTAATTTTTATCTAAAATTATTGATCTCATAACTACCCAACAAGCAATAAAGGTTAACAAATTTTTAAAAAGTGATAAGAAATTATTTTTTATTAAAAAAAATATAAAATTAATGTACTTTGTATTTATCTATTTTCAAATGAGTAGATTTGAAAAAGGTGACTTGAAAGTCTATGGAAATCAAAATTTGATTTTTTGTTTTCACAAAAGTTCCCAATGTAAAAGTCAACTGTTCTATATATGATATGTTTTTATCTTTTGACATTTTTATTAATTATTTTTTTTAAATTATATGCAGTCAATTAATTTATGGAAAACATGAGAGCAAAGAAAATTCACCTAAAACTTAAAGAAATAGAAATTCTTGTCAAGTGGATCATCAAAACACTTACTAGAAGAAAGCATGTCAAGAATCATAGCTAATTAACTTTCTGCTTTTTACTAATTCCAATGAATAGCAGGTTTAATTTTTTTAATGCACTCATATATATATATATATATATATATTTCTAAATGAGTTGCCTTGTTGGCAATATTAATATTATTAGTCTCATAATAAAAAAAAGTTAATTAGTAAAATAAATTCAAACATTTACTTGTTCATTTTATTCAAATTTTTTAATTTTAGATAATTAAATCAAACCTTTCAATTTTGAAAAAGTTTTATAAAACACTTAAATTTTATCCCTAAATTATAATAGATAAATTACAATTTAATCATTGAGATTTGACAAAATTTGTAACTTAATTTCTGTATTTTAAAAAATAAGCAATTTAGTATTTGAGATTTGGTGAATATAATGACCGAATTTGTAGGGAGAGATCACACGGGTTGAGTCACAACGCGTAAACCTAACCTGATTGGATCTTTGTTTTCCGGTGCAAGAATTTTTTTTTTATTTCAAGAAATCAAAATTCTAGTAATTAAAATCTAAAAATATATATAATTTAAAATAATTATTAAATATTCTTGATAGGAAGAACAATTAATTTTAGGAAGAATAATATATTTATTATACTATTTAACTATAAATTTTAAATTAAGAGATTAATTTATAAGTTTTATCAAATCTCAATGACTAAATTGTTTGATTTTAAAAATATAAGGACTAAATTATAAAATTTCACCAAATCTCATAAATTAAATTATAATTTACCAAATTCTAATTTTAGTGTTGATGACATTTATTTAATTTTGAAAGGTTTGTTTTAATCATCTAAAATTAAAATGTTTTGATAAAATAAGTAATAAATGCAAATGCTTAGTTTATTTAGCTAGTAGGCCAGTGATTGTCGCAAGGTATTTTGCGGTCGCCTGGACGAACACTCACCGAAGTGGGAAAGAGTGAGGAGTCGCCACTTTAATTTTGAGGGAAATTAAAAAAAACCATTTGCAAAAATAAATTAAAACGAAACCACTTCCAAAACAGAGATTCTAGGTTCGGGGTCCGTAAACGGGTGGGGAAGGTGTTAGGCACCCCACCTCGTCCCTCAATGAGGGTAAGCAGATTTAACTTCAAGCTCTTTATAAACTAGAATTGATAGTTAGGAGGTTCGAACAGAGATGTTAATCCTCTTGATAAAAGGGAATATTCGATTTTTCACCAATTCGGGTTACCCAGATATATAAATAAATGAGTCGACCCTTAGTGAGTTACTGTTGCGTATTAGTTTTATTTTAGGGAATCATTTTATGTATTTGTTAAAATTTAATTTAGGAATCGGATAAGAACTCTCCTCCGATCTCCTTTAAATATTTATTAAAATTTTGGTTGAGAATCGGATAAGAACTCTCCTCCGATCTCTTTAAAATATTTATTAAAATTTTTAGGCTTGAGAATCGGATAAGAACTCTCCTCCGATCTCTTTAAAATATTTATTAAAATTTTTAGGTGAATCTCTTTTAAATATTTATTAAAATTTTAGGTTGAGAATCGGATAAGAACTCTCCTCCGATCTCTTTAAAATATTTATTAAAATTTTTAGTGAGAATCGGATAAGAACTCTCCTCCGATCTCTTTAAAATATTTATTGGGAGTCGGATAAGGACCTTTCCGACCTCTCGAAGTTTGATTACAGTTACACCTCGTAAGAGCCTAAGACTAAGGGTTTTGGCATTCAAATATGCCGGGGATCGGAATAAGGCATCTTTTAACCCATTGGTACCTTGTGACTAGATAGGGGATACCAAACTGAATTTTTCGACCTTCCTATGTGGTCGCCTTACCAGTACCTTTTGATACCCGATCTATTCCATTTATTTATCTAAGGTTCGGTTTTACTCTGCCTTGTGACGTTTTACCCAATTGTCTTTTGTGTTATTCTAGTGATTCGGCCTTACTATTTTCCTGACTTGTTATTCAAACCTTTTATTATTTTAAAGAAACGCTTAAGATACAGTTACCTACATTTTATCCAACTACTTATACGCTACTCGGGACTAGAACTCTTACATTTAGAAGCAACAAAGATTAACAAAAGAATGGACTGGTTAACAAAGAAGTAAACTCGAGAATGACCCTCTCCGCATTTTGTAACGCGATATAAACTTGGTGAAAATTACAAACATAAAGATAAAGGAAATACGTAAAATAAAACGAGCCCTTGATAAAGCAGAGATATAAGCACTCACCTGTAGGGAGCCGAATCTACTGAACTAACTATAGAATCATAAAATGTAATAGGACTGCGGGTTGATTAGCCTGAGGGCTGAGGTTCGCCTTGGAATGAAGGATGCTTTGCTAAAATACAGTCAGGTCGAAATAATAATCGAGTTGAATGAAGTTGAGCTTAGACAATGGGAGTGGAAATAAAGATAACAAAGAACTGAAAGTGAGAGCGTCACAAGATAATGAACGAACTGAAAACGGAGAGTTTCAGTATTCAAAAATCCCTTTGCAAGAAAACACTTCAGAAAACTGGTTTCAAAAGTTTTTCTTATGAAAGCTTAAAATTAGCAGAGTAACGAACTGAATTAAGTTTCAGAGTTCTTCCGCTATAATAACTACCTCTTTCTTTTTCGTCCCCCTTGAACATTTTTCATGCAGGTATTTATAAAAACCGGGTGCTCCCCCTGAAGGGTCAAGATCTATTTTGAGGGAGATGGAGGGTCAGGATTTTAAAGGACACGATCTGAGGCTCGGGAATTAAAGAGAATCAGAACGGACGGCTGAGATCTCTTCCAAAATATTTGTCCTTTCTCTCTTCTAATCTGACGGCCCAAAATTTTCTTGTCAAGGGCGATCCGAGGGCTAGGAGTGAAAGGCGCTGGTCTTGTCGTCTTCTTCTTTAATCCAAGGGCTCTGGGCTCGTCCTTACAAGTTGGATCAACGGTGGAGATTAGGATGTACAGCACTATCATGATATATTCTGGCACATGTCAGTAATGCAGGCGATTCTGGGGCGTGCGGTAGAGATTTCATCTGTAACGCTTTAACTACCTCGGCTCTAATTATGACGACAACGGTAGGCGTCTTATTCTCTTTGTTTTCCGATCTCCCCTCCTTTATGGTCTTTCCAACATGATGCTTTTCCGATCTCTCCTACTCCAGTCTCCTCTTTCATCCGGTCCGGTTCAGTCAAAGCATTTATTCCCTCGATTTCCGAGGCATTCGCTTCGTTTTCCGCCGGCAATAAATGCTCGGATTTTCCTATATATATACCTTTAACCGGGAAGCCCCCCGCATTTGATTTTCTCCTCTTCCTTCTCACAATTCCTGTTCTAACTGCTCCGGCAGTAGTCCCGGCCATGATAGTGGCTTTTGATCTTTTTCCGATTGTGCTTCTTATTCCCCGACTGAAAATTTACGACCCCGGTGATCGGAGAATTATGATAACCTCATTTGATGACAGTGGGAGAACCGGACTAACTTACCGACCTGGATCGAGGATTTCGATCGTGTCGATCTCGAATCGTTTGGCCGATATAATCGGCGAACTGACTTCGGGCGAGAAGACTGCTAATATTTCCCCTACCATTGGTGACTGCGCCTTGAAGTTCATTTGGCTCCTCACCACATTGGGTGTCCCGACAGCGGCTCGGTTCCGAGCAATAACATTGATGACGACCTCTCTCATCCTCATGAGAGTCATAGTCCCCCCATCTGAGCTGTACATCTGTCCGATGTCGATGGCTGGCCTAACACATCTTTTGACTCAGCCACGAGACTAGGCTTTGACATAGGTCTTTATTAGATGGGATGTACTGCCGATCTCTAGAGATCGCCCAAATGATGTAATTTTACTTTCAATGTAATCCAATCTTTAGAGATCACCCTAATGATGTAGCCCGACCTTTAATGTAATCCGATCCTTAGAGATCGCCCAAATGATGTAATCTGAGCTTTTCGAAAATAAAATTTTATTTTGACAACTATCATTTTATTATTATTTCATTGGTTATTTTCCGATCTCCGAAGTATTTACCCGATCCGACTCTTAATTTGAATGACCTTATCCGATCCATAATTCAAAACACCTTAATCTGCCGCTCTATAGTTAACCGCTCTCTTTATGGAATCTCCAGAATATTCGTGAGACGTGTCAGAAAAGACTGGCGGATCTCGTTAATCGATGCGCTGCTTGGGACATCATGAGCATTAAATGCTCGGACGGGTATAAATAGGGGAAGGGTTAGCCAGTTGCTCCCTTATGTCATTTTCAGCCTCTCGCGAATAACTTCAAAATTCTCTCATTTTCTTAAGTTCTTCCGACACCGATCAGACTCCGGTAAGGGTTTTGATCCTTCTTTTAGTTTAAATTCTTTGTTTCCTTTGAAAATGAGCGGCGCCGAGGCTCAGAGAGCGGCAAGCCCCCCTTCCGTTCAGATCTCGTGGTCATCTGATGAAGTGGAGGTGGTCGGACCAAGCGTGCGACCTGAATCTCCTAGGGTCTCTGTTCCAGCTGGGGGGCAAGTAGCACCGTCAAGGCATGTACCTTCTTCAGGGAGAGAGAATCTTCTCATGGACGAGCTGCCATCAATCTTGCAAGAAACCGACCTGCAGTCGTTCAGCCAGGAGTATAACATTGAGCCTGATTCATACGAACTTATCCGGTGTCACGGCAATCTCTGAGCCGATCACTTCTTCGAAGAGAACGACATGATTATAGTATACGAAGAGCAACTAAAAGCCGAGCTGCGGTTCCCTCTTGACCACTTCTTCAAGGAAGTCCTAAAATTTCACCAAGTGTGCATAGCCCAAGTCCACCCGAACTCGTGGCGGATCCTAGTAGCCTCCAGAGGCCTCTGCCGAGCTAAGGGATTCCGTCCTACAGCTAAGGTATTCGCCGAACTACATAGATTAACTCATCGAAAGGACGACGAGTATTGGTTCTTCCAGGCGAAGCCGCATTGCGGGCTTTTCGCTGATCTGCCTTCCTTCCCGAAGAATTGGAAGAATCGCTTCTTCATTCTAAGGAGAAAAATTCCGAACGGCTTTGAGGGTTTCCCTCGTAGCTGGCTGCACCAGGGCCCTGTACTTCCGAAGCGCCTCACCTTGAATAGGGAAGAAGGCCTGATGGTGATGGAACTGAAAGATCAGGCGGGCAGAGAGAAGTTCTCTTGTTTGGATGCAGTGACTGCCGAACTGCATCACTAGAAAATGGAGTTGATCACTGGTGAAAATCAGGGGCTTCAGCTCTCTGACCTCGGCCTCAGTATTTTCTATATCTCAGATCTTTAGACCTTAGCGATCTCACTGACCTCTTCTTTGTGTAGGTATGGCAAGTGGCAAAGCTTCCAAGGAGAGCCGAAAGCGGAAGAGAGAAATCTCTCGGAAGGTACGAGGGATGAAGGGAGCTGAAGCCCTGCAGACACCCAGCCATGAGCTCGGGGAAATACAAGGGGGCTCATCTCAACCTTCGGGGCAGTCGATCCCCGAGGTAGAAGTGATCCGATCTCCTCCTTGCCAAGAAGAGCCACCTCCACCTCCTCCAGTCGCTTCGAGTACGGAAGAGGGTCCTTCCCAGCCTCCTGTAAGGACCCTTTCTCGTGGTGCCCAAATCTTGATCCATTCGCTGGAGAAGAACCGCACGGTTCGAGAGAACCCGGGTTTTGCTAAGGTCTTGGGGTCCTCCATCTGCCTCCGGGAGGATCGGGATAGGCTGTCTCCGGACAATCTTGATGACATCCTGACCCGATCCATGAGCCTGAACGTGGAGTGTTTGGTGAATCTGTCACACCCCAGCTTAGGGGGCCCCAGCTCAAGCCCCTCTATGGGTGGCCTTCTTGCCGTGCCCTTAGAGGCGGACTGCGACTCACAAGTGCTTTATGCGCTTTGTGGAATTAAATCCCTTAGCCTGCGAGCTAGGATTCGAACCCTTATCACTCACGGTTTTGCTTCGCCTCTCACCAATTGCGAGCGCAATTGGGGAGAGGCTAGCAAACCGTGAGTGATAAGGGTTCGAATCTAGCTGCAGGCAAGGGATTTAATTCCACAAAGCGCATGCACCTGTGAGTCGCAGGTCCGGCCTCTAGAAGGGTACGCTGGCAAGAAGGCCACCCATAGAGGTGCTTGAGCTGGGGCCCCCTAAGCCGGGGTGTGATAATAAAAAAAAAATTTGGACCATTTCTCGATTTGTGCGTGTCATCCTTGCGCAGGGGCCATGCTAATCTTCTCTGTATCGTTCCAATTTTATCGGATGTCCCCAAAAGCTCAATTGGTGAGAGGCGAAGCAAAGCCGTGAGTGATAAGGGTTCGAATCCTAGCTCTGCAGAAGCGAAGGGATTTAATTTCCACAAAGCGGACAGTACCTTGTGAGTCGCAGTGGCCTCTAGAAGAATGCTGGCAAGAAGGCTCACTAGAGGGGCTTGAGTGGGCCCACTAAGCGGGGTGTGACAATAAAAGGCGCCTTTTATTGTCACACCCGTTAGACTCAAGCCTCTATGGTGGCCTTCTTGCCGGCGTACGACTCACAGACTCTGTCGCTTTGTGGAATTAAATCGCCTGCAGTTAGATTCGAACCCTTATCACTCACGGGTTTGCTTCGCCTCTCACCAATTGAGCTGCACCAATTGAGCTGCAGCTCAATTGGTGAGAGGCGAAGCAAACCCGTGAGTGATAAGGGTTCGAATCCTAGCTCTGCAGGGCGAAGGGATTTAATTCCACAAAGCGGACAGTACCTTGTGAGTCGCAGGTCCGGCCTCTAGAAGGGTACGCTGGCAAGAAGGCCACCCATAGAGGGGCTTGAGCTGGGGCCCCCTAAGCCGGGGTGTGACAGAATCAGCACATCGTTCGGGAGAAGGCTCACCGCCTGGGTAAGGAGGTCGAGAAGATGGGGCATGAAGTAGCTTCCCTCCGATCCCAACTCTCATCCGCTCAGAACTACATATCTGAAATTGAGGGGCGAATGAAGTTCTACGAGGACAAGTTGGCCGAGCAAGCTCATATTCTGGCCGAGCGAGATCATGTTCTTGAGGAAGTTCAGGCGCTCCGAGCCGGTGAAGTTGCTCACCTCACTGAGGAGCTCAAAGCGAAAGAGGAAGAGGCAGTAAAAAAGAAGGTCAGCGCTTATGTAAATGCTCACAGGGACCTCTTGGCCGAGCTCAAGAAGCGTTATCCAGAGGAGGACTTCTCCTGGATGGTCGACCTGGCTCCCTAAGACGAAGAGGAAAGCGAGAAGGAGGCTGAGGGTGAGAGAGGAAGTGAGCAAAATGTAGATCAGGCTGGGGGTGATCCTCCAGCCGAATGACTTGTACAAACTTTAATATGAAATGAAATTTCCTTTTTTGTTCAGTGAACGGATGTGATCGGAAAATCTCTAAATTACTTAAGTACTTGATTGTCTGAGCATATTAAAACAACTGAAAGTGATTATTAATCTAAGTGTAAGAGGTCGGAATACACAATAAGCATGAGATTGGCAGGGAACCAACGCTAAACGGGACTTGATTAAAATTGGAAATTTGGCTTGAACACTTAAGATCGGGATCATCATTAAACCAGATTGGAACCTTAACTTGATTATTCCTAAACTTTTAAAAGGGAGATCGGCAATAAAAATGGTGATATAAAGATCTAGTGTTGGTTCAATTTCGTTTGTCAAGAGAGATCGGGAATGTAGTTGACTAGTCAGGAGATTTGACAAGTGGTTTGAGAGGTCGGTGAGCCTTTAAATGACATGGGGACTTAGTATTGATTCGATTCCTTTTGAGGAGAGGTCGGAAATGTAGTTGTCCGGCAAAGAGAGATCGAAAATATAATTGGCTGGCAAAGGGAGACCTAGTGCTAGAGATCGGTTTCGAAATTTATTGATTCCGGGGATCGACCAAAATATGGTGTCGACAGCTGCCCCTCTTTACATAATTTCTATTAAAGGGAAGAATTTTCCCGTGTAGGAATTATGTAAAGATTCAGACTCATATTTTGGGCGATTAGGTGTTCAAGGTTAGGAAACTAAAGCCTACTTAAGTTAGTGACTTAGAGATTGGTAACAGGAGTTAAAATGCTAGAAAATTAAAATCAACTTGGATCGAGGAACCAGAGGTTGATTAACGGGAAATTTAAAATGCTGAAAATTAAAATCAACTTAGATCGAGGAACCAGAGGTTGATAACGGGAAATTTAAAATGCTGAAAATTAAAATCAACTTAGATCGAGGAACCAGAGGTTGATAACGGGAAATTTAAAATGCTGAAAATTAAAATCAACTTAGATCAAGGAACCAGAGGTTGATAACGGGAAATTTAAAATGCTGAAAATTAAAATCAACTTAGATCAAGGAACCATAGGTTAATAACGAGAAATTTAAAATGCTGAAAATTAAAATCAACTTAGATCAAGGAACCAGAGGTTGATAACGGGAAATTTAAAATGCTAAAAATTAAAATCAACTTAGATCAAGGAACCAGAGGTTGATAACGGAAAATTTAAAATGTTAAAAATTAAAATCAACTTACAAAGCAAGTCTAATCTCGACACGAGAAGTTCCTCCCTGATGAAGTGTACTTAACAGGATCGCGAAAGCCGATGATTAATGGAGGACGAGTTGCAAGACTTGACCTACGACCCCATTTCTTCGGATGCCCCTTTTTTGTTCCCGACTTTCTTCTTATTTTACGAAAAGCACCCTTGCGAGTTTTCACTTTCCTTTCGCCCATTTGACTAGAAGCGCCCTTCCAAGTTTTTTTTTTTTTTTTTTTTAAGCCATCCCCTGCAAGTCTCATAGCAAAGTACGTGAGGTTATCAATTTTCAAATCCTAATCTTATGGCAAAATTTTAAATGATTAATGGCGCATTAGATAAAGAGATTGAAGAAGGATAATATTAAAAAGTGAGTCTACGGGAAGATGAAAGCAAAGTGAATAAAGTATAACTTTATTATGGTTTTAAGAAACAAAGGTACAGTTTCAAAGAAAATGGGTACAAGGATAGATCTCACATATTCCTTGTGGCTGGCTTTGAAATCCCTTAACTGCCATTATTTCTAGTACTCTGAAGTCTCATGCCATGACGGTTTATTTTCCTTCTCCGTTTCATGCTCCTTTCCTTATTTCTCCCTTTTGGTTATTGGGATGCCCTTTCGGGTTTTCACCCCTAGATTTTTTTTTTTGGCTCACTCTTTCAGGACGCCCTTTCGGGTTTTCATCCTTCACTCATTTTGCAGAAAGCGCCCTTCGAGGGTTTTCGCCTTCTTTCACACATTTTGCTAGAAGCGCCCTTTCGGGTTTTCACCCCTACTCTTTTTTTTTTTTTTTAGGCATAGTATCTTTTGACGGTGTTGGCATTCACAGGTCTTAGAAATTCTTTGCCGTCCATATGGGTTAAGATCAAGGCCCCACTAGAAAATGCTTTTTTAACCACATAGGGTCCCTCGTAGGTTGGTGACCATTTACCCCGGGGATCATTTTGATTCGGGAGAACTTTCTTCAGAACTAGGTCCCCGGGTTGAAATTCGCTTGGGCGAACACTTTTGTCAAATGCCCTAGCCATTCTTCTCTGGTATAACTGCCCATGACATGCTGCTGCTAACCTCTTCTCATCCAGCAAGTTTAATTAGTCCAACCTTGACTGGATCCATTCCGACTCATCAATCCCCGATTCTTTCAGAATTCTTAGAGAAGGAATTTCTACCTCAATAGGCAGTACAGCTTCCATCCCATAGACCAGTGAGTATGGAGTTGCCCCAGTTGATATCCTTACAGAAGTCCGGTATGCATGAAGAGCGTAGGGGAGCATATCATGCCAATCCCTATAAGTGACCATCATTTTCCGGATTATTCTCTTGAGATTTTTGTTTGCAGCTTCCACCGCTCCATTCATCTGGGGACGGTATGGGGAGGAATTGAGATGTCGGATCTTGTATTGATCACATAATCTTTGGATCTTCAGACCATTCAAATTCTTAGCGTTGTCAGTGACGATTTCATTGGGGAGGCTGTGCCGGCAGATGATATTATTTCTGAGGAATTTGAGAAATGTGTCTGCGTAATGTGAGCATATGATGTTGCTTCGACCCATTTAGAAAAATAATCGATAGCTACCAGGATAAATCTATGCCCATTGGATGCCTTAGGGTTAATGGGACCAATCACATCGATGCCCCACATTGCAAAAGGCCAAGGTGAGACGAGGTTGAACAATTGGTGAGGAGGAACATTTATCGGATCCGCGTAGATTTGACACTTATGGCACTTCGGAAATACTCGACGCAATTTTTTTCCATGGTAGTCCAAAAATATCCCCGTCGCATGATTTGCTTAGCCATCATATGCCCATTGGCATGGGTTGCACAGTTTCCCTCATGAGTCTCGAAAAGGATTCTCTTTGCCTCCTTCGCATCCACACATCTCAACAATTTGCCTTTGGAGCTCCTTTTGTATAGAATTTCTCCACTGGGGAAGTATCCCAATGCTAATCTCCGAATCATCCTCCTTTCGTTTTTACTTGCCCTTGAAGGGAACTCTCTGGTTCTGATGTAAACCAGGATGTCATGATACCAAGGTTTACCATCAGGTTCTTCTTCGATCATGAAGCAGTAAGCCGGCTCATTCCTTGCTTTAATCTTTAATACCTAAGTCGTCTGCCCTTCTTCAATTTGAGCCATAACAGCCAAGGTGGCCAAGGCGTCTGCAAATTGATTCTTGTCTCGACTAAGGTGAGTGAAAGAAATTTCCTCGAATTTCTTAATCAGCTCCAGTAAATACTTCTGATATGGGATTAGCTTCGAATCCTTAGTTTGCCATTCTCCCTTGACTTGATAAATGATCAGGGCTGAGTCTCCATATACATCCAACTTCCTGACTTTCATTTCGATGGCAGCCTGTAGACCCATCACACAAGCTTCGTATTCTGCGATGTTGTTGTTGCAGTCAAATCTCAACTTGATAGCTATCGGAAAGTGTTTTCCATCCGGGGATACCAATACAGCTCCGATTCCATTACCGGACAAATTGACAGCTCCGTCGAAATACATTTCCCATACATCAGCTGGCTCTTCTTCTTCACAGTCTACTTTGTTAATATGCTCATCAAGGAACTCAAAATCCAGAGCCTCGTAATCCTGGATAGGGTTTTCTGCTAGGAGGTCAGCGATCACGCTACCTTTCACTGCTTTTCAGGTCATATAGACAATGTTATATTGAGATAGTGTGACCTGCCACTTAGCTATCCTTCCCGGCACGAATGGGCTTTCGAATACATACTTGATAGGATCCATTCTGGAAATGAGCCATGTCTTGTGATTTAACATGTAGTGCTTGAGGCGATTTACTGTCCAGGCTAACGCACAGCAAGTTTTCTCTAGGAAAGAATACCTTAATTCACAATCATTGAACTTTTTGCTCAGGTAATAAATAGCCCTTTCCTTTCGACCGGTATCATCATGTTGCCCCAAAACACATCCCATTGAGTTTTGTTGGATTGCCATATATAGAATCAGAGGCTTTCCTGCCACCGGCGAAACCAATACTGGTGGGTTTGACAAGTACTGCTTGATTTTCTCAAAAGCCTCTTGACAAACTGAATCCCATTGAGTAGTGTTGTTCTTTCGGAGTAGTCTAAAAATAGGCTCAGCTTTAGCGGTGAGATTGGAAATAAACCTTGATATGTAGTTCAACTTCCCCAGGAAACTGCGCACCTCTCTTTCTATTTTTGGGGATGGCATCTCTTGAATGGCTCGGACTTTGTCCGGATCAACTTCTATTCCTTTCTCGCTCACTATGAATCCCAACAATTTCCCAGATTTAGCTCCGAATATGCATTTGGCAGGGTTCAGTTTCAGCTGATATTTCCTGAGTCTCTCAAATACTTTCCTCATCACCTGCACATGACTCTCTTCTCCTCTAGATTTGATGATCATATCATCCACGTACACCTCCACTTCTTTATGCATCATATCGTGGAATAATGTGACCATAGCGCGTTGGTATGTGGCTCTAGCATTCTTTAAGCCGAAAGGCATGACCCGATAGCAAAATACCCCCCATTGAGTGATAAAAGCAGTTTTCTCCTTGTCTCCCTCGTCCATTGGGATTTGATTATATCCCGATGCCCCATCAATACACGAACACCTGTCCAATCCCGCAGCATTGTCTACTAACACATCAATGTGGGGGAGAGGAAAATCATCTTTCCAGCTCGCTTTATTAAGGTCCCTGTAATCAACGCACACCCTAACTCTCCCATCCTTCTTCATTACTGGGACCACGTTAGCTATCCATTGGGGATATTTGACTACTTCCAGAAACCCAGCATCATACTATTTCTTGACCTCATCCCTAACTTTGAGCAGTGTGTCAGGATTCATTCTTCTTAATTTCTGCTTTACCGGGATTGTCCCCGGAGTTAGAGGAATTTTGTGCGTCACTATCTAGGGGTCCAAACCAATCATATCGTCATAGCTCCATGAAAATACATCCAGGAATTCTTTGAGCAAACTGATCATATCTCCCAATTCTTCACTCTCTACAACCTTAAGTTCCCTTTTTACTTCTTCGGTGCCTAAGTTTATGGTATGCGTTTCGTCTCCACAAGGCACTAGGGAAGGTTCATCCCTTTCATCCCTTTCTTCTGTGAGCTCCACCTCAGAATCACTTGAAGTAATGGCAGTTATGGGGATTTCAAAATTAGTCAGAGGAATTTCTGAGTCTATTGAATTATTAGGTATTAATTGATGAATGGTCCTGAATGAATGAAAATAGAATATATCATAAGGATGGAATTCAAATGGAAAGAAAAGGAGAATTGGATATAAAATGCGCTATTAATTCATTAAGATTTATGACATAAGAAAAGGGTCCATTTACAATATTACACTTGCCACCATGGACAAAGTGATCAAGTGTGGATAACCAAAGGTACTTTACTCGAAATTAAGTACAGGGATGTCCTCCACTGTCCAGTTCTCCAGTTTTTGCCCTTCAGCCATTGGGGAGACCAGAGCCTCATATAAGGAATCCAAGTGGATGACATCGATGGATGGTTCATCGGGTGATTCTTCCACCTCTGCCGGATTTTCAATGACCGGTTTAGTGAAGACTTCCATGATTCTCGGGACTACCTTCATCCTCCCGATTTTCTGATCAAATCTTTGATCCCGAAGTTGATTTCTCATCCAGAATTGCCATCCATGAGGGCGTCCTCCTCATAACCCAAACCGCAACGGCTTACCTTCTGGATAGCCGGTATAGGTTCGACAATCCCTTGCAATGCGGCGCCTAGGCCTTTGCCCTCTTCATACCCACTCCTTGACATCACCTTGGCTACCATAGCCATAGCCCCTTCATTTTTTGAGATAGTTTCTTGTAATTCGAGGGCTTGGAAGGAGCTTTCCAACGACTCCTCGGCAGCTTCCACATAAGGAAGTGATTGTGGCTTGGTGACCAATATGGCTTCTTCCCCTCTCACAGTGATGATTTTACTGTCCATAATGTACTTTATCTTCTGGTGCAGGGTTGAGGGAACGGCATTTTCTGAATGGATCCAAGGCCTCCCTAACAACATAGTGTAGGCCGGTTCAATGTTCATCACTTGGAATGTGACGTTGAAGGTGCATGCGCCAATTTGGAGTGGCAAGTCGATGTCTCCTAGCACTTCTCTCCTTGTACCATCAAAGGCTCTTACCACCATAGCACTCTGACGTATATCGGACCGGTCAACTGGCAGCCTAGCCAAGGTGGCACTAGGCAGTACATTGAGCGCCGATCCATTGTCAATAAGGACCTTGGCCACTATACAACCTTTACATTTCACTGTCACATGCAGAGCTTTAGTGTGCGTTAAGCCTGCAGGGTCTATCTCTTCTTCAGAAAAGGTGACAAAACTGGATGCCTGTATTTGTCCCACTATCTTCTCAAACTGTCCCGGTGTGATGTCGGGGTTTACAAAGGCCTGATCCAGAATTTTCTGCAGGGCTTGGCGGTGCACCTCTGAGCTCAGAATTAGTGATAATAGTGAAATTCGAGCAGGTGTCTTTCTTAACTGCTCAACCACGTCATATTCACTCTGCTTCATTATTTGAAGCAACAGCTCCTCCTCTTCTTTAGGCCCGGTGGGTTCTACTTCCTCCGTTTTCTCAACCTCCTCTTCTGTACTCTTCTGTAATTCTCCCATTTTTACTTTCCCTCTCTTCTTTTCTTTTTCATCAAACCCATAACATCTTTCACTTCTGGTTATAAACTCAACCTCTGATTCAAGCGGGGAAGATTTTGTGGCAGTGGCGGGCTGAGGATTAGCCTGGGGAGTAGTACTATTGGTAGGTCCGGCATAAGTCATTTTAAAATGCTCATGAGGAGTGAAGCACGATTTTGGAGGTGCTGAAGGTGAAGCAAGATTAGGAGCCGATGTACTGCTTGACGCTCCTTGAGTGAAAACCTGGAAATTATAATTCCAAGGTATGGCATGGGTATTGGTGACAGGGAGCTGAGGCGGGGTTCGGATAATCGTCACTGGTGGTGAGGCTACCGGGGGTGAGAAGGTGATTCTGGGTTTAAATGTGGAAGCATTTTGGCTGAATCTAGCTGTGTTCACTCCCCCTTCCATCTTTGACCTTGTCTGGCATCTCAGAACTTTGAGGGACAGTAAGTTCTGAACCTCTTGCTTAAACTCTTCAGAATTTTGCAGCTGGTGGTTAGCTGCCTCTCCATGATAGGAGCAACTTGCCCCATCTTCAGGTTCTGGTGCTTGAGGGTAGAGGTAACCTTCCCTTACTGCCATCCTAAAAATTGCCTCAAAGTGAGGAATCAGATTATCTACTTCTGAGGTTGACCCTTCTCTGTCAAACTCTATCATATTTACAGCATTGCTCGCATTATGATTGGGCAACGGGTTTGAGGTAACATTGGGGAGGGAACCATTTCCCTCAATCTTCAACCACCCGTTCCTGATTAAAGCGTGCACTCTCCCTCTTAGTGCCCCGCAGTTGTCAATTGAATGCCCTTGTGCCCGTCCATGATATTCACAACGGGCAGTGGCATCATACCACCTGGGGTATGGTGGCTGAATTGGGTCTAGGGGAACTGGTACTATCTGGTTTATATTGACGAGGTATCGGTATATTTCACTGAGTGGGAGGGGAAGCGGTGGATCAGGGTTTCTTGGTGGTCTGGGGTTATTTTGAGGTGGTCTGGGTTGGGTAGGTGGAAGAGGCGGCCTGGTTTGATAATTCGTAGGCGGCGAATACTGTGGGCACGGGTGTGGATAATTCGGGAAAGGGAGTGGAACGTTTGCAATGGTTTGGCCATGAGGGGGAGGATATGGCCGGTAGTTATTTTGAGGAAGTGGGGAGTAATTATTTTGCCGGGTGATGGAATGCACATCACCCTCCTTCTTTTTGCCAAAACTGGCAGTTTTCTTCGCAGGATTCTCAGTCAACTCCTGCAGCCGTCCCATCCTTAAATTAGCCTCTATTCTCTCACCAGCTTGGATGATGTCCGAGAAGCTGTTGGAAGTGTTTCCAATCATCAAATTGAAGTAAGGAGCCTTCAATGTTTCGATGAACAGGGAGCATAGTTCATTATTGGTTACTGGAGGATATACTTCTGCAACCTTCTCCCTCCATCTTTGGGCATATTCCTTGAAGCTTTCCCTGTCTCTTTGCACCAGGTTTTGAAGGTCCCTCCTTGTGGGGGCCACATCACAGTTAAATTTGTACTGCTTCAAGAATGCATCAGCTAAATCCTTCCAGGAGCGCAGTTTGCTCCTGTCCAACTGAATGCACCATCTCAGGGCTGCTCCGGAGAGGCTCTCATTGAAGAAGTGAATTAGAAGTCTGTCATCTTCTGTCAAGGCTGACATTTTGGCAATGTAGGTTGCCAGGTGAATGCGGGGGTGTGAGTTCCCGATGTATTTATCAAAATCCAGGACTTTGAATTTGTGTGGCACCACCACATCTGGCACCAATCTAAGTGACGCCACATCGACTGAACCATACATGTTCAGCCCCTCTATTGCTCTCAGTCTTTCCTCTAGAGCAGACAATTTTTCATTTTCCCTGGTCTTTTTTTCTCCTCCTACTGCAAAAGATGCTCCCCTAGCTGGGAAATAAGGGGTGGAGTGAACCGGAGGGATTAGTATTGAAGGGTATGGGTCGGCATTTGAGACGACCGGGTAATGGGAGAAAGGTTGGTCATTATTTATAGTAGCCGGATTGACAGTGATTGTCGGATCCGGGATAGGTGACTGGAAGGTGAAAGAAGTTGAAGCTTGATGTGGATCATTTGTTGTAGGTGGTGGGGGAGGTAGTGGTAAGTTAGGTTCTGAAACAGGTTTATTCTAGGACATCTCCCTCATTAGTCTCATAAGTTCTGAGACCTGATCTTTCAGCTCGGACACTTGCCCTTGTAGGTTCTGTACTTGTTCCTGGTCTTCCATTAGTCTTCTTGTTCATGATCTTGTTAAGTACACTCGTCTGGGTTGAACTGCGCGTTTGGTCAGACTTGCTTTGTTTGAAGCAATGTTGATTTTCTGTAGGGAAGTAAAAAAAGCTTTTAATAAATTTTGAATTTCGTAAAAAAACTAAAGGTCCTGGTTCGGACAAAGGATACAGTGGCATTTGGGAGCCAAAATGAAGTCTGCAGAAGGATAATTGCATCAATTTTATCATGGCATCGTTCGATAGTCTGACTGTGAATGACTGGATTGAATGCGCATCTATGATACTTGTCCATATAGCACATCCAATTTTTCGCATAATCCTGGGGAGGGGGTTCCTACGGGAGTCATACTATTCATTCATAATTTTGCTAAACAATGGCCCAAAAATCATTCTATTAACTGAATAATTCATACAAAGCATTCTTTACATCGGCCTAGGCTCAGGGAGGTTCTTTATAATGAGATTACATTTTCTGAGATACTCATATAACCTTTCTTCCTGTCTGGCAGGGTTGAACACTGTCAGAGCATATTCGGATTCAGGTAGGAGTTCTTATTTTCCTTGTGCTATCATTCTCTCTAGCTGGTCAACATTCTTTTTCAGCTCGTGATAGAGAGCAACTTGTCTTTCTTTTTCCTTTCTTTCCTTAACACATTCTTTCAGAATATCGTTGATGAGTAGTGCCTGTTCCTTCAATTCGAGCTTCTTCTTTTTGTTTTCTTGTTTATACTCTTCTACGAGTATCTCTTGGTATTTCATTTTTTCCTGAAGCTTACTATTCTGTACTTCTACTTCTTTTACCAGAGCTTGGAGAGAGCTTTTTTCCTTTTCCCACCGTGCCTCTTACTCTTCGAACCCCATCTTTTCGGTTCTTGCCTCTTCCCTGAGTCTTCTTACTTTTCTTTTAAGGTTCTGCTGTTGATCCTCCAACTGTTTTATTTGTTCTTGTAGCTGCGAGTTCTCGGTGTTTGCCTTCTGTAGTGAGTCAGGCAGATGATTATTAGCTTCTTCTGATATGACGTTTCGGCGAGGGTCGCTGTCTTCGAATTTTGTTGAATCTGCAATTAAGTGTTCTTGGTCCTTGTCAGCCCTCCATTTAAGATAATCGCCCGTGGCACTCGGACCTTTAGGCGACCTCTCCATCAGAGTGATGTTTTCCCAAGATTTGCGAGCTATTTTCAACCCCTCCTCTTCCTTGAGCTCATGGTAGAAATGACCTTGGTGGTATTCTTCAATGTTGATTCTGAACTGTGTTGAGCCAAACTGTCTCATTACTAATGCCGGAGTGTAACTTGTGTATCCAGTCACTCCGATTAGGGATACCGATTGATTACCCTCAGTGCTGATCAAAATGGGTTGACCAGCGTCCACAACTTCCTCCATCAGTAGTCATGGAATTCTAGCTTGTTCTATTTGTTTTCTTTTTTATACTCTTCTACGAGTATCTCTTGGTATTTCATTTTTTCCTGAAGCTTACTATTCTGTACTTCTACTTCTTTTACCAGAGCTTGGAGAGAGCTTTTTTCCTTTTCCCACCGTGCCTCTTACTCTTCGAACCCCATCTTTTCGGTTCTTGCCTCTTCCCTGAGTCTTCTTACTTTTCTTTTAAGGTTCTGCTGTTGATCCTCCAACTGTTTTATTTGTTCTTGTAGCTGCGAGTTCTCGGTGTTTGCCTTCTGTAGTGAGTCAGGCAGATGATTATTAGCTTCTTCTGATATGACGTTTCGGCGAGGGTCGCTGTCTTCGAATTTTGTTGAATCTGCAATTAAGTGTTCTTGGTCCTTGTCAGCCCTCCATTTAAGATAATCGCCCGTGGCACTCGGACCTTTAGGCGACCTCTCCATCAGAGTGATGTTTTCCCAAGATTTGCGAGCTATTTTCAACCCCTCCTCTTCCTTGAGCTCATGGTAGAAATGACCTTGGTGGTATTCTTCAATGTTGATTCTGAACTGTGTTGAGCCAAACTGTCTCATTACTAATGCCGGAGTGTAACTTGTGTATCCAGTCACTCCAATTAGGGATACCGATTGATTACCCCCCGTGCCGATCAAAATGGATTGACCCGACGTCCACAACTTCCTCCAGCAGTAGTCATGGAATTCGAGCTTCTTCTTTTTGTTTTCTTGTTTATACTCTTCTACGAGTATCTCTTGGTATTTCATTTTTTCCTGAAGCTTACTATTCTGTACTTCTACTTCTTTTACCAGAGCTTGGAGAGAGCTTTTTTCCTTTTCCCACCGTGCCTCTTACTCTTCGAACCCCATCTTTTCGGTTCTTGCCTCTTCCCTGAGTCTTCTTACTTTTCTTTTAAGGTTCTGCTGTTGATCCTCCAACTGTTTTATTTATTCTTGCAGCTGCGAGTTCTCGGTGTTTGCCTTCTGTAGTGAGTCAGCCAGATGATTATTAGCTTCTTCTGATATGACGTTTCGGCGAGGGTCGCTGTCTTCGAATTTTGTTGAATCTGCAATTAAGTGTTCTTGGTCCCTGTCAGCCCTCCATTTAAGATAATCGCCCGTGGCACTCGGACCTTTAGGTGACCTCTCCATCAGAGTGATGTTTTCCCAAGATTTGCGAGCTATTTTCAACCCCTCCTCTTCCTTGAGCTCATGGTAGAAATGACCTTGGTGGTATTCTTCAATGTTGATTCTGAACTGTGTTGAGCCAAACTGTCTCATTACTAATGCTGGAGTGTAACTTGTGTATCCAGTCACTCCGATTAGGGATACCGATTGATTACCCCCTGTGCCAATCAAAATGGATTGACCCGACATCCACAACTTCCTCCAGCAGTAGTCATGGCTATTGAAGCTCAAAATCCGTTCTTGCCACTGCGGCTCATCCTTCGGGCTGATTACTAATCGGGTCATTTTCTCGATGAGAGGTTGGTCAAGGTACCAAGTCAATCCCTTTGTCTCCACAGGACACATATGACTGATAATCCAGAGATGCAACAATTGAGAACAACACTTAATGGACCCCTTGCCTTGCTGTCTGCAGTAAGTAAGGGTTAAGAAAGTCTCGGCAAGTATTGCCGGTACTGGATTGACCTTCTGTTTCTCTACTACCCAGAACATTTCCACAATGCCGCAGGTTATGATTCCAGAGGGTCCAGGGAACAAGATCAAGCCGTAGACTGCTAAAGCGAGCATCAATGAAGCTTGATCCCACTGCTCATCTTGGATGCATTGATCTAACCCCTTCTTGAGATAAGTCCAATACCATCCATGTGTGTTCCCTTTGACAGTTTCCCTCGCCTTTGCTTCTTCTAGTGGAATCCCCAGCATATGTGCGAACCGTTTCCAGGTCTGCCTATGCTCAAGGTGTAGGTAAATCCGATTCTGCGCCGCATAAGGGATTTCTAGCAATGCTTGATATTCTTCCATAGTGGGAGCAGTATCGATGTCGTTGAAAGAGAACACCCCAAACTTAGGGTTCCAAACTGGCAATATGGCCTTTAGTGCCGGGACTTGAACTTTAACTCGCATCAAGGTTGCAATCCTCCCATATTTCCTCTCAAATTGTGCTTTGACCTGATCGGGAAATGACTTCCAACCATTGGCCAGACCCTCGAGACTGTTCATTCTGACTTAAATCTTGCTCAGGTCCAATGGAGGTAATGAGCTAGTATCACTTTGTAGGGGTACTGAACTATTTTTGGGCCATGGTTTAGTATTCATTACGATTTAAGAACTTCTTACGCTGACTCGAGGATGCCATGTTAAAAAAAAATGATGCTTATCCTTTTACAGACCTTAATTTGGTGATGCCTGCGGGAAAAACTTGTTAGCAGGATAGATTCAGGTAATCTTGAATTATACTGTTGGCAGAGTGACACCTACACATTTATCAAAGTAGGAAAGTGTGTAGGTTTTCTTAATAGTATGATCCAAGATTACCCAAAAAAATAAGAACTAAATAGAACACAAGAAGAATAGGGTAAGAGTAAGTATGCCCCTTTTGTCCTAAAATAAGGAGAGTCCTAGTACCGGCTGGGTGCTACCTAATTGGGTAGTTCTATCTTATAGGGTAGCTTGCTACGGCTTCCAGCTATCATGATAGTTTAGCTCAAGGTCTAATTTTCTAAAAGCCACAGGTTCCCAAATTGCCCCTACTGTAAACAGTAGAGCCCCACTCTATCCCCCATGATACTATCGGGAAAGTTCCACGGGTATCACAGT
The DNA here is from genome assembly GCF_030052815.1 of Hevea brasiliensis. Classification (NCBI taxonomy): domain Eukaryota; kingdom Viridiplantae; phylum Streptophyta; class Magnoliopsida; order Malpighiales; family Euphorbiaceae; genus Hevea; species Hevea brasiliensis. Next base: position 5,913,645 of record NC_079495.1, on the reverse strand, counting down.
GAATAGAATGAGTTTCAATTTGAGCAGAAGCCTTCACGGATACTAACGGGGTAAAACCCACGGGTACCGCTACATGACCCCCTCCTACTTTTCTAAAAGGGTAAGAAAGCCCGGGTATAAGGCTAAAGTGTGTGAGGACATCGTGTGAATGTTCAATGTGTGAAGGGACACCTTTACCTCTTCCCAATACAGGAGAAAATTTTCTCTTTTTTTTTTTTCTTTTAAACGAAGAGCGCTGTAGGAAGTAAAACAAGCAAGACAAGCAAAACAGTTAGCAGGAATAACAATAATTAACGTATAAAATTTTGCGGAGTAAGCCCACCTAACTATGATTTGATTGCAAAATTAAATCTACTTTTGGACCTCTGGACCGGGATTAAGTCATTGACCCCTGTTCCCCAGCGGAGTCGCCAAGCTGTCGCAAGGTGTTTTGCGGTCGCCTGGACGAACACTCACCGAAGTGGGAAAGAGTGAGGAGTCGCCACTTTAATTTTGAGGGAAATTAAAGAAAACCATTTGCGAAAATAAATTAAAACGAAACCACTTTCAAAACAGAGATTCTAGGTTCGGGGTCCGTAAACGGGTGGGGAAGGTGTTAGGCACCCCACCTCGTCCCTCAATGAGGGTAAG